>NW_028260961.1:0-53637 GCF_056163025.1 Triticum urartu | reverse complement strand
CTTTCCTCTCTCTCCTTTTTTCCACTGACTCAATTCTAGTTTATTAGATTCTTGTTTAAAAGAATGCAAAAAGTTCAATAGAACTAAGAACACATAAAAAATAGCATAGAGGATCAAGGCCATTACCAAAAGTTCCTCCCAAGGATCCTATATCCTATTGGGTATCTGTTCCCCGCCTTTTCCCGCTAGGATCGGAAATCTTATATTTTCCATATCCATATACCGTTGAATCCTTGGGGTTCCAGAATCCGCCTATTTTACTAGTCTTCGGAAACGGAAAACCCTGAACCAAGAAGAGTTGGATATGTTATGTAGGGTATGTTTTTTTTTATTAATTTTATTTTGAGCTCTCAAGATATCGATATATACATATACAATCTCTACATAATGTCTCTCTCTCTATCTCTATATATTATATATATAATATGTACATTATGCAGTAGACCCATAATGGGAAATCCAAGTGGCTAATTTTTGAATTAAATAAAAAGCCCTTTTAACTCAGTGGTAGAGTAATGCCATGGTAAGGCATAAGTCATCGGTTCAAATCCGATAAAGGGCTTTTTAAATTAGTGGTAGAGTAATCTCGTGCTAAGACGTAAGTCGTTGGTTCGAATCTGATAGAGTACTTTTCTACTAAATTGATTCACTTTTTTTCTTTGTTTTTGAAACTTTCTCTATATTTTTAGAGAATTTTATGACTTAGTGCGGGATGGATGCATTTTTGGTATGAACACTAAATGAAGCACGGAGAATTAATCTATAACGATCAACTAAAAAAAATCCTAGATGAAAACATAACAGAAAAGTTGGAAAAACTCTTTGCTTTGGATCTATTTATACTTTTCGAGTATATTGACAATTCCAAAAAACTGCTCATACTATGATTATAGTATAATCACGAGCGGTTGTATATGGCCCTATCGTCTAGTGATGCCCCTATCGTCTAGTGGTTCAGGACATCTCTCTTTCAAGGAGGCAGCGGGGATTCGACTTCCCCTGGGGGTAGGGAGTATTATGAAAGGAGGTTAATCATAGATTAGCAAAAACCCTAGAATAAATTCTTCCTGGGTCGATGCCCGAGTGGTTAATGGGGACGGACTGTAAATTCGTTGACAATGTCTACGCTGGTTCAAATCCAGCTCGGCCCAAACCAAAAATCTAGGGCTTCGTGAGTATGAACTAAATCCTTTTGTTTTTCTTCCATAAAATAAAATGTCTGATCTATAGAAATAAAAGATAAAGAAAAAAGGGAAATTTTTTTTTCTAATCCATATCTCTCTCATTCCTTTCTTACAAACAAAAGAGTTTTTCTTATTGAAGGCTGGATTATTATCCATTTTTAGTGATAAAAAATCACGACATACTAGTTATGTCACTCTCACTATACCCACGTATAATATAATATGTGGGTATGTAGTATATGATTCGTCTATTTCTTAGAGTACGAAAGACGAATCGAATCTTCTTATGGTTCTATTTAAGAATGGGTATGCCATACACCCCGCGGGGATTGTAGTTCAATTGGTCAGAGCACCGCCCTGTCAAGGCGGAAGCTGCGGGTTCGAGCCCCGTCAGTCCCGAACTAGGGTTCAATGAATGGAGAAATTGATATTTCCTTTTTCCATGAAAAAAAGGGGCAGGGAGCAAGATCAAATACCCACAGGGCACCCTTACTTCACTTTTTTATTTTGCATCTCTCATTAAAGAGGGAGGGAGGGCATATAGGAATTTTTTTTTCACTACTCCCAATCGATAAAGAAAGACACACATACGATATGTGGATTAGTAGAATTTAGGATATTATATTACTCTATCTTTCTTTATGATGATACCATCCTCATCTTAATTTCCTATTCCACTCTTATGGAATAGAGTACCGGTATTTTACCGGAATCCATACATAAATCGTATTCCCTTTTTATTTCAGACCTCTTTTCCCCATCTCACTTCTACTGCTTATTTGGATGTCTATGTGACCCATAGAAAGTGAAAGTTGGTCATATAATACATACATAATTGTATGTATAACTATAAGAAAAAGGAAGGGAAATTGTATAAGATTAAGAAAGTATAAGATTAAGAAAGCTCGTGGGTTAGAGATATAGAAAAGAAAAAGTAGAAAAGGATTAAAAAAGAGGGAATTCCTAATCCAATCAAAAAACCCATTTTGGTCTTAGTGTGGATAGAGGATCTTCCTATGTTATACTATATAACTCTCATCCGTGAAATATAACTCTCATCCATGAATTGATTTGATAGATCCGATATTCATAATATTGAATTGATTCAGTATTATCAGAATGCAAGCCCTACCCTTGAATTTACAAGATACCCCTTTTTCCTCTCCATGGGATTACATCCCGAGTTATTGTGAAAATAAAAAATAAAGAGGTTATGGAAGTCAATATTCTCGCATTTATTGCTACTGCACTGTTCATTCTAGTTCCTACTTCTTTTTTACTTATTATTTATGTAAAAACAGTCAGCCAAAATAATTAATTGGAATTCCAATTAATCATTGAAGAAATTAAAAAGGGATTAAATAAAAAAAATCCAAGTCTTAAATGAAAGGATCTGGTTGGAATCTTAAAGTGTGGTAGAAAGAACTACATATAGTTTTTTCTACGACACTTTAGATTCTTTCTATTATATTATCTTTGAATCTACATAGAATAGATTAGTAGATTGAAATAGTTAAGTAGTCTAATTCAATTTCTTTTTTCATTGCATCCACTTAATTTCAATCAGGTCAAAATAAAAAAATCTAAGACAATTCTTGACCAAAGAATCCATGGAAGGAAAGAAAAATAATATGAAGAATAGACTATAGTAAAAAGTAAAAGGAAATGGAAAATGTGTGATATGCCGTGAATAGTTCCGTGGAAGAAAGTCTAATTTTCTTATGTATAGAACTTTTTTTAACCATTCGTCATTTCTAGTAGAAATTCTGAATTGGTATAATGGCTCTTTCTTACATTACAACTTACAATACAAGAGTTTCTTACAGGAGTGAAACAAAACTAAAGAAAAAGATTAAAGAATAACGTTTGACAAAATGATTAATGCAAAATGATCCATTAAAGAAAAGAATTGATACAACAATTTGATTACTTAATCAATTAGTAGTATCCCTAGAGTCCACTCCTTCCCCATACTACTAGTGAAAGAGAAAATGTAAAGACTACCATTAAAGCAGCCCAAGCGAGACTTACTATATCCATCTAAATTATGTCTCCTATTTCTATGAAGGGATTATTCTACTATTGATCAATAATCATAGTGGAATCAAGGGTACAGAGTCAAAAAGGGATTCCGCCCTAAGGCCATGGATCAATCAGTTCAAGGAATTTACTCCTAACAAATTCTTATAGGAATTCTGGTAGAATTAGAGAGCATTAAAAATACGAGATACTATAGCCCTTTTTTCCTTAAAAAAGAAAGAGTACGGGAATGATGTCCTGAATAGAAGAAGCGGGAATAGGAAGATTTTTTATTCCTTTTGTTACTCTTTTTTTTTTTTTTAAGCAAAGGACGCCCGAATATACCATAAAATTATCGATAGATAAATATTTATTGGATACCTACCTTACCTAATGTTTATTTTTGACCTAAACCCTGCAGCCTTGCTTTGTATCATTCTATGAAAGAATGAAGAGATTTTATCCATAATACAACTCCTAAATTGATTTTTGATCGACCTATTTAATCTGATTCTCGTTAGAATTAAGTAGTCCTTACTTTAGTGTATGTAGGTAACATAAGATGTACGATAAAAAAATGTATAATAATTAGTAAGTCTTGATATTCTTTCGTGGAGTCCCTTCTTGAATCTTAGATTGAAAAAAAAAAAGAATGCCCCTTAGGGACCTTTCTTTGGATACCAAGATTTCTGACATCTTATCCTCGTATTTTAAAATTATCAAATCGAATCTCAATTAAGAACCAATTCAAATTCATATAATAAAAGAATAAGGAAACACTACCTCACCCCTATTGATAACCATTTTGGCCACTACCGTCAAAACAAACCCTAACCCTAGTTTGAGGATAGAACTATGGTATGGTTTCTCTAAACCCAGTATCGGCAGGCCCAGTTACTCTCTTGCCCGAACTTATGCGAAGTAAAAATTTATCGAATTCGATCAGCACTATAAAAAAAACCTAAGTATTTTATTGATCAGGCGGCACCCAGATTTGAACTGGGGATAAAGGATTTGCAGTCCCCTGCCTTACCGCTTGGCCATGCCGCCAAAAAATCCGATCAAAAATCTAGAAAACAGCAAGTATTCATCCACGTTTTCTTACGAAAAGCCCCTTTTATTTTGAATATAATTCTACTTACTTTTTTCCAATCTTTTTCAAAAAATCTATTCCTGCTTTTTTTGATCCAGTTTCTATTATTCTCCTCGATAGATTCTATCTTAAAACATACATTGTTAACACAATAAAACTTCCCATTTCTTTCTATTGAGATGAAAAAGAAGAAAAAGTGGATTTCTATTCACAGGCTGCAAAATTCAGAATAAATTGGAACCGTTAACTAGAATTCTCTTTTTTTTATTGCAGTAGTGAACTACTCTTAAATCGGTATTATCTCCCCCCCCTTCAATGGCATAATAAAATATTATGGCTTTATGCTTAATCCGTGTATAGGTAAACTTTAGGTCCGAACAGCATTATTATCCAAAGATCCCCTTTATGTACATATCTCTATGGGGAATCATGCTTTAATTTTTCAAAGTATTAAATTAAATATCTTGAATAAAAAAAGGAAATTTGCTCTGATATAGAGTATAACCTGACTATCTTGGCGTACCCAAGTGAAATTACGATAAAAGAAAAGCATGGATATGGGGAGAGGTGGATAACTAGATTGGCATGTACTTAAAAAAGGGACTTACTTTATTTTAGAATTCCACAATGAAATACTGAATTTTCTAGCAATTATACTACTCCGATCCGAAATAAAAAAGAACCCTCAAATTATTTTGAGAAATTAAAGTAAGCACGCTATTCTAAATCGAAGTAAAGTCAAACTTTCTAGTATATTATATTACGGCTTTATTACATTCATAGAAAGGAGATAAAATGAGAAATCTTTGCCATCCAATCTGATTAGAATATCATAACATAAAGTATAAGTGGCAGAATTTTTTTTGTAGGAATGTTTTATCAATTCATTTTCATTTCATTTGTACCCCTGGCAAACTCGAACTTTCGTCCAAATGGTCTCTATTCATATGTATGAAATACATATATGAAATACGTATGTGGAGTTCCCTAGAATTTCATGTGATTCAGTAAACAGAATATAGATTCCATGATTGCTAGATCGATCCATAGGGATTGATGAAGAGTGAGCTGATAATGGAATTTTTCTTTGATAAACAGGAAACTTAAGATTAAGATGCTCCGGAATGGAAACGAGGGAATGTCCACAATACCCGGATTTAGTCAGATCCAATTCGAGGGATTTTGTAGGTTCATTAATCAAGCCTTGGCAGAAGAACTTGACAAGTTTCCAACAATTAAAGATCCAGATCACGAAATTGCATTTCAATTATTTGCGAAAGGATATCAACTGCTAGAACCCTCGATAAAAGAAAGAGATGCTGTGTATGAATCACTCACCTATTCTTCCGAATTATATGTATCTGCGAGATTAATTTTTGGTTTCGATGTGCAAAAGCAAACCATTTCTATCGGAAACATTCCTATAATGAATTCCTTAGGAACCTTTATTATAAATGGAATATACCGAATTGTGATCAATCAAATATTGCTAAGTCCTGGTATTTACTACCGCTCGGAATTAGATCATAAGGGAATTTCTATCTACACTGGCACTATAATATCAGATTGGGGGGGGAGATCGGAATTAGCAATTGATAAAAAAGAAAGGATATGGGCTCGCGTGAGTAGAAAACAAAAGATATCTATTCTAGTTCTATCATCAGCTATGGGTTCGAATCTAAGAGAAATTCTGGATAATGTTTCCTACCCTGAAATTTTCTTGTCTTTCCCGAATGCTAAAGAGAAGAAGAGGATTGAGTCAAAAGAAAAAGCTATTTTGGAGTTTTATCAACAATTTGCTTGTGTAGGTGGGGACCTGGTATTTTCGGAGTCCTTATGCGAGGAATTACAAAAGAAATTTTTTCAACAAAAATGTGAATTAGGAAGGATTGGTCGACGAAATATGAATCGGAGACTTAATCTTGATATTCCTCAGAACAATACATTCTTGTTACCACGAGATGTATTGGCCGCTACGGATCATTTGATTGGAATGAAATTTGGAACGGGTATACTTGACGATGACGATATGAATCACTTGAAAAATAAACGTATTCGTTCGGTTGCGGATCTGTTACAAGATCAATTCGGATTGGCTCTTGGTCGTTTACAACATGCAGTTCAAAAAACTATTCGTAGAGTATTCATACGTCAATCGAAACCGACTCCCCAAACTTTGGTAACTCCAACTTCAACTTCAATTTTATTAATAACTACTTATGAGACCTTTTTTGGCACATACCCGTTATCTCAAGTTTTTGATCAAACGAATCCATTGACACAAACTGTTCATGGGCGAAAAGTGAGTTGTTTAGGTCCTGGAGGGTTGACGGGGAGAACCGCAAGTTTTCGGAGCCGAGATATTCATCCGAGTCACTATGGGCGTATTTGTCCAATTGACACGTCTGAAGGAATCAATGTTGGACTTACTGGATCCTTAACAATTCATGCGAGAATTGATCACTTGTGGGGATCCATAGAGAGTCCGTTTTATGAAATATCTGCTGAGAAAGCAAAAGAAAAAAAAGAGAGACAGGTGGTTTATCTATCACCAAATAGAGATGAATATTATATGATAGCAGCAGGAAATTCTTTGTCCTTGAATCAAGGTATTCAGGAAGAACAGGTTGTTCCGGCTAGATACCGTCAAGAATTCTTGACTATTGCATGGGAACAGATTCATGTTAGAAGTATTTTTCCTTTCCAATATTTTTCTATTGGGGGTTCTCTCATTCCTTTTATTGAGCACAATGATGCGAATCGGGCTTTAATGAGTTCTAATATGCAGCGCCAAGCAGTTCCGCTTTCTCGGTCCGAGAAATGCATTGTTGGAACTGGATTGGAACGCCAAACAGCTCTAGATTCGAGGGTTTCCATTATAGCCGAACGCGAGGGAAAGATCATTTCTACTGATAGTCATAAGATACTTTTATCAAGTAGTGGGAAGACTATAAGTATTCCTTTAGTTAACCACCGTCGCTCTAACAAAAATACTTGTATGCACCAAAAACCCCGGGTTCCACGGGGTAAATCCATTAAAAAAGGACAAATTTTAGCAGAAGGAGCTGCTACAATTGGGGGCGAACTTGCTTTAGGAAAAAACGTATTAGTAGCTTATATGCCATGGGAAGGTTACAATTTTGAAGACGCAGTACTAATTAGCGAACGTTTGGTATATGAAGATATTTATACCTCTTTTCACATCCGGAAATATGAAATTCAGACGGATACGACAAGCCAGGGCTCCGCTGAAAAAATCACTAAAGAAATACCACATCTAGAAGAACATTTACTCCGCAATTTGGACAGAAATGGAGTTGTTAGGTTGGGATCCTGGGTAGAAACTGGTGATATTTTAGTAGGTAAATTAACGCCTCAGATAGCGAGCGAATCATCTTATATCGCGGAAGCTGGATTATTACGGGCCATATTTGGCCTTGAGGTTTCCACTTCAAAAGAAACTTCTCTGAAATTACCTATAGGTGGAAGAGGGCGCGTTATCGATGTGAAATGGATCCAAAGGGACCCGCTCGACATAATGGTTCGTGTATATATTTTACAGAAACGTGAAATCAAAGTTGGGGATAAAGTAGCCGGAAGACATGGGAATAAAGGGATCATTTCCAAAATTTTGCCTAGGCAAGATATGCCCTATTTGCAAGATGGAACACCCGTTGATATGGTCTTCAATCCCTTAGGAGTACCCTCCCGAATGAATGTGGGACAAATATTTGAAAGCTCGCTCGGATTAGCGGGGGATCTGCTAAAGAAACATTATAGAATAGCACCCTTTGATGAGAGATATGAGCAAGAGGCTTCAAGAAAACTTGTGTTTTCAGAATTATATGAAGCCAGTAAAGAAACAAAAAATCCATGGGTATTTGAACCCGAGTACCCGGGAAAAAGCAGAATATTTGATGGAAGAACAGGCGACCCCTTTGAGCAACCTGTTCTAATAGGGAAGTCCTATATCTTAAAATTAATTCATCAAGTTGATGAGAAAATTCATGGGCGTTCTACTGGGCCCTACTCACTTGTTACACAACAACCGGTTAGAGGAAGAGCCAAGCAAGGGGGACAACGAGTAGGAGAAATGGAAGTTTGGGCTTTAGAAGGATTTGGTGTTGCTCATATTTTACAAGAGATACTTACTTATAAATCTGACCATCTTATAGCTCGCCAAGAAATACTTAATGCTACGATCTGGGGAAAAAGAATACCTAATCATGAGGATCCTCCAGAATCTTTTCGAGTGCTCGTTCGAGAACTACGATCTTTGGCTCTAGAACTGAATCATTTCCTTGTATCTGAAAAGAACTTCCAGGTTAATAGGGAGGAAGTTTGATCGGAATAAATATAAATTCTTTTCTTATTTCTATTTTATGATTGACCAATATAAACATCAACAACTTCAAATTGGACTCGTTTCCCCTCAACAAATAAAGGCTTGGGCTAACAAAAACCTACCTAATGGAGAAGTCGTTGGCGAAGTCACAAGGCCCTCTACTTTTCATTATAAAACCGATAAACCAGAAAAAGATGGATTGTTTTGCGAAAGAATCTTTGGACCCATAAAAAGCGGGATTTGCGCTTGTGGCAATTCTCGAGCGAGCGGAGCTGAAAACGAAGACGAAAGATTTTGCCAAAAATGCGGGGTCGAATTTGTGGATTCTCGGATACGAAGATATCAAATGGGATACATCAAACTCGCATGTCCCGTGACTCATGTGTGGTATTTGAAAGGTCTTCCTAGTTATATCGCGAATCTTTTAGATAAACCTCTTAAGAAGTTGGAGGGCCTAGTATACGGCGATTTCTCTTTTGCTAGGCCCAGCACTAAAAAACCCACTTTTTTACGATTACGAGGTTTATTCGAAGAGGAAATTGCATCCTGTAACCACAGCATTTCTCCCTTTTTTTCTACCCCAGGCTTTGCAACATTTCGAAATCGGGAAATTGCGACAGGAGCAGGTGCTATTAGAGAACAATTAGCAGATTTGGATTTGCGAATTATTATAGAGAATTCTTTGGTCGAATGGAAGGAATTAGAAGACGAGGGGTATAGTGGAGATGAGTGGGAAGATAGAAAAAGACGAATAAGAAAAGTTTTTTTGATTAGACGCATGCAATTGGCGAAACATTTTATTCAAACAAATGTAGAACCAGAATGGATGGTTTTGTGCTTATTACCGGTTCTTCCTCCCGAATTGAGACCTATTGTTTATAGGTCTGGAGATAAAGTAGTGACTTCAGACATTAATGAACTTTATAAGAGAGTTATCCGTCGGAACAACAATCTTGCCTATCTATTAAAAAGAAGTGAATTAGCGCCAGCAGATTTAGTAATGTGCCAGGAAAAATTGGTACAAGAAGCCGTGGATACACTTCTTGATAGTGGGTCCCGCGGGCAACCGACGAGGGATGGTCACAATAAAGTATACAAATCACTTTCAGATGTAATTGAAGGTAAAGAGGGAAGGTTTCGCGAGACTCTGCTTGGGAAACGGGTCGATTACTCGGGGCGTTCTGTCATTGTTGTGGGTCCTTCGCTTTCATTACATCAATGTGGATTACCTCTAGAGATAGCAATAAAGCTTTTTCAGCTATTTGTAATTCGCGATTTAATCACGAAACGCGCCACTTCTAATGTAAGGATTGCTAAAAGGAAAATTTGGGAAAAAGAACCCATTGTATGGGAAATACTTCAAGAAGTTATGCGGGGACATCCTGTACTGTTAAATAGAGCACCTACCCTGCATAGATTAGGCATACAGGCCTTTCAACCCACTTTAGTAGAGGGGCGTACTATTTCTTTACACCCATTAGTGTGTAAGGGTTTCAATGCGGACTTTGATGGAGATCAAATGGCTGTTCATCTACCTTTATCCTTGGAAGCTCAGGCAGAAGCCCGTTTACTTATGTTTTCTCATATGAATCTCTTATCTCCCGCTATTGGGGATCCTATTTGCGTACCAACCCAAGACATGCTTATCGGGCTTTATGTATTAACGATTGGAAAGCGTCGAGGTATTTGTGCAAATAGATATAATAGTTGCAGAAACTACCCAAATCTAAAAGTAAATTACAATAATAATAATAATTTTAAATATAGGAAAGATAAAGAACCCCATTTTTCTAGTTCTTATGATGCACTGGGAGCTTATAGACAAAAACTAATCAGTTTAGATAGTCCCTTGTGGCTACGATGGAACCTGGATCAACGCGTCATTGGGTCAAGAGAAGTTCCGATTGAAGTTCAATATGAATCTTTGGGGACTTATCATGAGATTTATGCCCACTATCTAATAATGGGAAATAGAAAAAAAGAAATTCGTTCGATATACATTCGAACCACTCTTGGTCATATTTCTTTTTATAGAGAAATAGAGGAAGCCATACAAGGATTTAGTCAGGCCTATTCATACACTACCTAAACAAGAAAGTTAGATTCGGCGATGCCCCTCCCCTTTCGGGGGGCATTCCGATTTCCCTAGTATCATCATTATTTGCCACGCGAATCCAGATTGAGATTGAGGCAATTAAGTTAATTAAATTTTCGAATCACTGACTCAGGCCCATTGTCGAATCCTACTCAGCAATTGTCGAATCCTACTCAGCCGAAAAGGGGGTACTTATGTATGGCGGAACGGGCCAATCTGGTCTTTCATAATAAAGAGATAGACGGAACTGGTATGAAACGACTTATTAGCAGATTAATAGATCATTTTGGAATGGGATATACATCCCATATACTGGATCAACTAAAGACTCTGGGCTTCCATCAAGCCACTACTACATCGATTTCGTTAGGAATCGAGGATCTTTTAACAATACCCTCTAAGGGATGGTTAGTCCAAGACGCGGAACAACAGAGTTTTCTTTTGGAGAAACACTATTATTATGGGGCTGTACACGCGGTAGAAAAATTACGCCAATCTGTTGAGATATGGTATGCGACAAGTGAATATTTGAAACAAGAAATGAATTCAAATTTTCGGATAACGGATCCTTCTAATCCAGTCTATCTAATGTCTTTTTCAGGAGCCAGAGGAAATGCATCTCAAGTACACCAATTAGTAGGTATGAGAGGATTAATGTCGGACCCTCAAGGACAAATGATTGATTTACCTATTCAAAGCAATTTACGCGAGGGACTTTCTTTGACAGAATATATAATTTCCTGCTATGGAGCCCGCAAAGGGGTTGTAGATACTGCTGTGCGAACAGCAGATGCTGGATATCTTACACGTAGACTTGTTGAAGTAGTTCAACATATTATTGTGCGTAGAAGAGATTGTGGTACTATCCGAGGTATTTCTGTAAGTCCTCAAAATGGGATGACGGAAAAACTTTTTGTCCAAACACTAATTGGTCGTGTATTAGCAGACGATATATATATCGGTTCACGATGCATTGCCGCGCGAAATCAAGATATTGGAATTGGATTAGTCAATCGATTCATAACTGCCTTTCGAGCACAACCATTTCGAGCACAACCAATATATATTAGAACCCCCTTTACTTGCCGAAGCACTTCTTGGATCTGTCAATTATGCTATGGCCGGAGTCCTACTCATAGTGATCTGGTCGAATTGGGAGAAGCCGTAGGTATTATTGCAGGTCAATCAATTGGGGAGCCAGGGACTCAACTAACATTAAGAACTTTTCATACTGGCGGAGTATTCACAGGGGGTACTGCCGACCTTGTACGATCCCCTTCGAATGGAAAAATAAAATTCAATGAGAATTTGGTTCACCCCACACGTACCCGTCATGGGCAGCCTGCTTTTCTATGTTATATAGACTTGCATGTAACTATTCAGAGTCAAGATATTCTATATAGTGTGAATATTCCCTCAAAAAGCTTGATTCTAGTGCAAAATGATCAATATGTAAAATCCGAACAAGTAATTGCGGAGATTCGTGCCGGAACGTCCACTTTACATTTTAAAGAAAGGGTACAAAAGCATATTTATTCTGAATCAGACGGCGAAATGCACTGGAGTACTGATGTTTACCATGCGCCCGAATATCAATATGGTAATCTTCGCCGATTACCAAAAACAAGCCATTTATGGATATTGTCAGTAAGTATGTGCAGATCCAGTATAGCGTCTTTTTCACTCCACAAGGATCAAGATCAAATGAATACTTATGGTAAAAAAGATAGGGAAATTCTTGATTATTCAACGTCGGATCGAATCATGTCCAATGGCCATTGGAATTTTATCTATCCTTCTATTTTTCAAGATAATTCAGATTTGTTGGCGAAAAAGCGAAGAAATAGGTTCGTCATTCCATTACAATATCATCAAGAACAAGAGAAAGAACTAATATCCTGTTTTGGGATTTCGATTGAAATCCCCCTTATGGGTGTTTTACGTAGAAATACTATTTTTGCTTATTTTGACGATCCCCGATACAGAAAAGATAAAAAGGGTTCAGGAATTGTTAAATTTAGATATAGGACCCTAGAAGAAGAATATAGGACTCGAGCGGAAGACTCAGAAGAGGAATATGAGACCCTAGAAGACGAATACAGGACCCGAGAGGACGAATATGAATATGAAACCCTAGAAGAATCTAAATATGGAATCCTAGAAGACGAATACGAATATGAAACCCTAGAAGACGAATATGGGAGCCCAGAAAACGAATATGGGAACCCAGAGAACGAATATAGGACTTTAGAGAAAGACTCAGAAGAGGAATATGGGAGCCCAGAGAGCAAATATAGGACCCAAGAGGACGAATATGGAACTCTAGAGGAAGACTCAGAAGACGAATATGGCAGCCCCGGGGAAAGCGCAGAGGAAAAATATGGTACTTTAGAGGAAGACTCAGAAGAAGATTCAGAGGACGAATACGAGAGCCCAGAGGAAGATTCCATCTTAAAAAAAGAGGGTTTGATTGAGCATCGAGGAACAAAAGAATTTAGTCTAAAATACCAAAAAGAAGTAGATCGGTTTTTTTTCATTCTTCAAGAACTTCATATCTTGCCGAGATCTTCATCCCTAAAGATACTTGACAATAGTATTATTGGAGTGAATACACAACTCACAAAAAATACAAGAAGTCGACTAGGCGGACTGGTCCGAGTGAAGAGAAAAAAAAGCCATACGGAACTCAAAATATTTTCCGGAGATATTCATTTTCCTGAAGAGGCGGATAAGATATTAGGTGGCTGTTTGATACCGCCAGAAAGACAAAAAAAAGATTCTAAGGAATCAAAAAAAAGGAAAAATTGGGTCTATGTTCAACGGAAAAAAATTCTCAAGAGCAAGGAAAAGTATTTTGTTTCCGTTCGCCCTACAGTGGCATATGAAATGGACGAAGGAAGAAATTTAGCAACACTTTTCCCGCAGGATCTCTTGCAAGAAGAAAATAATCTCCAAATTCGACTTGTCAATTTTATTTCTCATGAAAATAGCAAGTTAACTCAAAGAATTTATCACACAAATAGTCAATTTGTTAGAACTTGCTTAGTAGTGAATTGGGAACAAGAAGAAAAAGAAAAGGCTGGTGCTTCCCTTGTTGAGGTAAGAGCAAATGATCTTATTCGCGATTTCCTAAGAATTGAGTTAGTCAAGTCCACTATTTCGTATACACGAAAAAGGTATGGTAGGACAAGTGCAGGACCGATTCCCCATAATAGGTTAGATCGCGCCAATATCAATTCTTTTTATTCCAAGGCGAAGATTGAATCACTTAGCCAACATCCAGAAGCTATTGGCACTTTGTTGAATCGAAATAAAGAATACCACTCTTTGATGATTTTGTCGGCATCCAACTGTTCTCGAATTGGTTTATTCAAGAATTCAAAACATCCCAATGCGATAAAAGAATGGAATCCTAGAATTCCTATTCGAGAAATTTTTGGGCCCTTAGGCGCTATTGTAGCTAGTATATCGCATTTTTCTTCATCTTACTATTTACTAACGCATAATAAAATCCTGTTAAAAAAATATTTGTTCGTTGACAATTTAAAACAAACCTTCCAAGTACTTCAAGAACTTAAATACTCTTTAATAGATGAAAATAAAAGGATTTCTAATTTCGATAGTAACATAATGTTGGATCCATTCCTTTTGAATTGTCACTTTGTCCATCATGATTCTTGGGAAGAGACATTGGCAATAATTCACCTTGGACAATTTATTTGTGAAAATGTATGTCTATTTAAATCGCACATAAAAAAATCCGGTCAAATTTTCATTGTAAATATGAATTCCTTTGTTATAAGAGCAGCTAAACCTTATTTGGCCACTACAGGAGCAACTGTTAATGGTCATTATGGAGAAATCCTTTACAAGGGAGATAGGTTAGTTACGTTTATATATGAAAAATCGAGATCTAGTGACATAACGCAAGGTCTTCCAAAAGTGGAACAAATCTTTGAAGCGCGTTCAATTGATTCATTATCCCCGAATCTCGAAAGGAGAATTGAGGATTGGAATGAGCGTATACCAAGAATTCTTGGGGTCCCTTGGGGATTCTTGATTGGAGCTGAGCTAACCATAGCCCAAAGTCGTATCTCTTTGGTTAATAAAATCCAAAAGGTTTATCGATCCCAAGGGGTACAGATCCATAATAGACATATAGAGATTATTATACGCCAAGTAACATCAAAAGTGCGGGTTTCCGAAGATGGAATGTCTAATGTTTTTTCGCCTGGGGAATTAATCGGACTATTGCGAGCGGAACGAGCAGGACGAGCTTTGGATGAATCGATCTATTATCGGGCAATCTTATTGGGAATAACAAGGGCTTCCCTGAATACCCAAAGTTTCATATCTGAAGCAAGTTTTCAAGAAACTGCTCGAGTTTTAGCAAAAGCTGCCCTACGAGGTCGCATTGATTGGTTGAAAGGCTTGAAAGAAAACGTAGTTCTGGGGGGGATTATACCTGTTGGTACCGGATTCCAAAAATTTGTGCATCGTTCCCCACAAGACAAGAACCTTTATTTCGAAATAAAAAAAAAAAATCTATTCGCGTCGGAAATGAGAGATTTTTTGTTTCTCCATACAGAATTAGTTTCTTCAGATTCTGACGTAACAAACAATTTTTATGAGACATAAGAACCCCCATAAAAATATTTTTTACTTTACTAGACTTTTGAACTTAGAACACTAACAGGTCAAATTTTAGATTTTTAAGATTTTTATTTTAATAAGTAAAACAAGTCAGTTAATTCATTAAGGTGGTTATGTTTATACCATGTATCAATGGCCAACTCTTATCTTAGTACAAGGTTCTCTCGGAACAATTATTATTTATTTCAAGCTATTTCGGATCTTTCTTAATCTTCAAAAAGAACTAAATTCCGTAATGGAATGGTAGGATTAAAAAAAAGGAAGTGTGGAAAAAATGACAAGAAGATATTGGAACATTAATTTGAAAGAGATGATAGAAGCAGGAGTTCATTTTGGTCATGGTATTAAGAAATGGAATCCTAAAATGGCCCCTTACATTTCGGCAAAGCGTAAAGGTACTCATATTATAAATCTCGCTAGAACGGCTCGTTTTTTATCAGAAGCTTGTGATTTAGTTTTTGATGCAGCAAGTCAGGGAAAAAGTTTCTTAATTGTTGGTACCAAAAAAAGAGCAACAGATTTAGTAGCATCAGCTGCAATAAGGGCTCGTTGTCATTATGTTAATAAAAAGTGGTTCAGTGGTATGTTAACGAATTGGTCGATTACGAAAACTAGACTTTCTCAATTTAGAGACTTAAGAGCAGAAGAAACAAATGGGAAAATTCCACCATCTCCCAAAAAGAGATGTGGCAATCTTGAAGAGAAAATTATCTACTTTGCAAAGGTATCTCGGCGGGATCAAATATATGACGAGATTGCCAGACATTGTGATCGTCCTTGATCAGCAAAAAGAGTATATAGCTCTTCGGGAATGTGCCATTTTGGGGATTCCTACTATTTCTTTAGTCGATACAAATTGTGACCCGGATCTCGCGAATATATCGATTCCAGCCAACGATGACACTATGACTTCAATTCGATTGATTCTTAACAAATTAGTATTTTCAATTTGTGAGGGCCGTTCTCTCTATATAAGAAATCGTTGATTAAGAATATATAGTGAATTCTTGGGCAACTGCGTAAATTTATGGAATCACTTACTTTACTATATCTTTTTTTTTGCATAGAATTTTTTTTGCATAGAAAAAAGAAGGGGAATATTGATATATATTAGAGGGTATTGATATATATTATGATCTGATGTGCTTTCTTGGTATCCTAAATATAAGATTAATACTTCAAGTTGCTGAGTTGAGAAAGAGATGGTTGAATCAAAAGAATTCCTTTTTTGAAGTTCAATTTTTATCAGAGGACAATATGAATATTATACCTTGTTCCATTAAAACACTCAAGGGGTTATACGATATATCGGGTGTAGAAGTAGGCCAACACTTCTATTGGCAAATAGGAGGTTTCCAAATTCATGCCCAAGTACTCATCACTTCTTGGGTCGTAATTACTATCTTGCTAGGTTCAGTTGTCATAGCTGTTCGGAATCCACAAACCATCCCGACCGACGGTCAGAATTTTTTTGAATATGTCCTTGAGTTTATTCGAGACTTGAGCAAAACTCAGATTGGAGAAGAATATGGTCCCTGGGTTCCCTTTATTGGAACTATGTTCCTTTTTATTTTTGTTTCGAATTGGTCGGGTGCTCTTTTACCTTGGAAAATTATAGAGTTACCCCATGGGGAATTAGCAGCGCCCACGAATGATATAAATACTACTGTTGCTTTAGCTTTACTCACGTCAGCGGCATATTTTTATGCTGGTCTTAGCAAAAAAGGATTGAGCTATTTCGAGAAATATATTAAACCAACTCCAATCCTTTTACCAATTAACATCCTAGAAGATTTCACAAAACCATTATCGCTTAGCTTTCGACTTTTCGGGAATATATTGGCGGATGAATTAGTCGTTGTTGTTCTTGTTTCTTTAGTCCCCTTAGTAATCCCTATACCGGTCATGTTTCTTGGATTATTTACAAGCGGTATTCAAGCTCTTATTTTTGCAACATTAGCCGCAGCCTATATAGGTGAATCCATGGAGGGTCATCATTGAATTGACTCTTTTTGGAAATAGTATTTTTTTTTTTTGCAGCTTAGCTCAATTCATGCATGGTTCCAGATAATCTGCTTGGTTGCAAAAAAATAGTTAGAAATGCGTATGAATATATAGCCTAGAGTTGTAGGAGAGAGAATAGAATAGACTATATTATGGAATTTTCAAAGTATATATGCATTAAGGAGGGTGGAGTCAGGCTAGATCTATACTATAATATCCTTAATGTCTATAAGTGGAGTCCTCTTTTATGCAGGTTTCCACTTTAAGCAATGATTTTAGAATCCGATTCAATAGAAAATGAGAAAATATGCAAACAAAATAGAAGAAACAAATGTATATATATAGGATATTATATTATATATTCCTAGGTTAGATTCATTATCTAATCCGATATATGGATATGGAATTCCCTTCTATGTAGTTCGGACAATTCACATTATCATTTCAATTTGATTTCAATTTGTACTTTTTAGTTACTTTACTTCTCCCCAATAGAGCTTAGAAGTAAGAATTTATTGGTTGATTGTATCCTTAACCATTTCTTTTTTTTGACACGAGGAACTACTCACCATGAATCCACTAATTGCTGCTGCTTCTGTTATTGCTGCTGGATTGGCCGTAGGGCTTGCTTCTATTGGACCTGGAGTTGGTCAAGGTACTGCTGCAGGACAAGCTGTAGAAGGTATTGCGAGACAGCCAGAAGCAGAAGGTAAAATACGAGGTACTTTATTGCTTAGTCTAGCTTTTATGGAAGCTTTAACAATTTATGGACTAGTTGTGGCACTAGCGCTTTTATTTGCGAACCCTTTTGTTTAATCTTAAAAAAAAAATTCTTTCGATTTCGATTAGATACTTTTTTCTTTTTTTAGTAAATTGGTATTTGCTTCCACAATTCCAATTATATCAATACTTTATTTAATTTACTCCTATTTATTACTCCTGGAATTATCTATTTATCGGGACAGATAATACCCCATTCTAGGAAGGGCTGAGTTGAGTATTATTAATTTAGAAGATATGCTCACCTTCTTATTTCCCGTCCTTAGTTTAGGAAAGTGGAAAGTTTTTTCCTTTTATTTTAGGAATTTTGGGAACAGAACATTTCAACAAAGGAAGTCTTTCACCGGTCAAACAAGACGTAAGACTTAATCTAAAAGAAATTACTAGATTGAATCTATTTGCATTAAAAAAACCGATCAAAAAAGGGCGAGCGAAGTAAGTGATCGAAAAACTTTGTTCTTTGTTCGTCCTATCTATAAGAGGAGAGCATATGAAAAATGTAACCCATTCTTTCGTTTTTTTAGCTCACTGGCCATCCGCTGGCAGTTTCGGGCTTAATACCGATATTTTAGCAACAAATCTAATAAATCTAACTGTAGTGGTTGGTGTTTTGATTTTTTTTGGAAAGGGAGTGTGTGCGAGTTGTCTATTTCAAGAATAGATTGGATCTATCCGGCTGCACTTTATAATATTTTTTAGTATTTTTCGGATAAATAAGAAAAGGGTGCACGATCTCGACGAATTACTTCTGAATAAATTCAGAAATCATATGGAAGAACCATAGCATTTCGCGACTCATTGGTAAATCAACTTTGATTCTCTATAAACCAAGAATGTGAGACCATTAACACGGTTAAAGCTAAACTGCTTGAAGTCCAGGCAAAAAGAGGTACTCTTTCTACAACTATATTAGTATTAGTACCAATTTAAACGGGAAATAGCTAATGTAAAATTTATCTGATATAGAACACTCATATCGATAAAATGGTTTGAACTATTTACTAGAAAAAAAAGGGGGCACCCTGCCCTTTTTTAACCAATGCCGAATCGACGACCTATGTATAAAAAAGAGAAATTTTTTGGATTTGAAGAAAAAAAAAATAAAAAAGAATTCTATTAATTTTCATTTTCCATTTATTTAGTTAGTTTTTCTTAATGAAATTGAAATTATTAACTAGAGGGCAAATAAAAATAAAGAAACAACTTTGCTGACCATGATATATTTTTATCTAGGCGGAAGAGTCCTCTTAATATTTATCTAGTCTTATATAGGTTTCGGTATATTGAAATATAAACATAAAAAAGAAGATAGAGGATAGGCTCATTACTTAAAAAAAAGATATGGAAATAGCTATAGAAAAAAAAAAAGGAGCGTGAGAGCCAAATGAATCGAAAGATTCATGTTTGGTTCGGGAAGAGATCATAAAAGTTGTAAACTTACAAAATAATCTACTTTCATTAAAAGATTTATTAGATAATCGAAAACAGAGGATCTTGAGTACTATTCGAAATTCAGAAGAATTGCGTAGAGGGACCATTGAGCAACTCGAAAAAGCTCGGATTCGATTACAGAAAGTCGAACTAGAAGCGGATGAGTATCGAATGAATGGATACTCTGAGATAGAACGAGAAAAAGCAAATTTGATTAATGCTACTTCTATTAGTTTGGAACAATTGGAAAAGTCTAAAAACGAAACCCTTTATTTTGAAAAACAAAGGGCAATGAATCAGGTCCGACAGCGGGTTTTCCAACAGGCCGTACAAGGAGCTCTAGGAACTCTGAATAGTTGTTTGAATACCGAGTTACATTTCCGTACGATTCGTGCTAATATTGGCATTCTCGGGTCCCTGGAATGGAAGAAATAATTAAATTAATTAGGCCTTGAACTTCTACTTTCGTTTAGAATTTAGGCATTATTTTTCCCCTTGCTTCCGAAAAAAGAGTCAAGAAACACTAATGGCAACCCTTCGAGTCGACGAAATTCATAAAATTCTCCGCGAACGTATTGAACAATATAATAGGAAAGTAGGGATTGAGAATATAGGTCGCGTAGTTCAAGTGGGGGATGGGATTGCTCGTATTATAGGTCTTGGTGAAATAATGTCAGGTGAATTAGTCGAATTTGCAGAAGGTACTAGGGGTATTGCTCTGAATTTGGAATCCAAAAATGTTGGGATTGTATTAATGGGCGATGGGTTGATGATACAAGAGGGAAGTTTTGTAAAAGCAACAGGAAGAATTGCTCAGATACCCGTGAGTGAGGCTTACTTGGGTCGTGTTGTAAATGCTCTGGCTAAACCTATTGATGGGAAAGGCGAAATTATAGCTTCCGAATCTCGCTTAATTGAATCTCCTGCTCCAAGTATAATTTCCAGGCGTTCCGTATACGAACCTCTTCAAACAGGGCTTATTGCTATCGATTCGATGATCCCTATAGGGCGCGGTCAGCGAGAGTTAATTATTGGGGACAGACAGACTGGCAAAACAGCAGTAGCCACAGATACAATTCTCAATCAAAAAGGGCAAGGTGTAATATGTGTTTATGTAGCTATCGGTCAAAGAGCATCCTCCGTAGCTCAAGTAGTAACTACTTTCCATGAGGAGGGGGCCATGGAATACACTATTGTAGTAGCTGAAATGGCGGATTCACCTGCTACATTACAATACCTCGCTCCTTATACGGGAGCAGCCCTGGCTGAGTATTTTATGTACCGCGAACGGCATACTTTAATAATTTATGATGATCTCTCCAAACAGGCACAAGCTTATCGCCAAATGTCCCTTCTATTAAGAAGACCTCCCGGACGTGAGGCTTATCCAGGGGATGTTTTTTATTTGCATTCACGCCTTTTAGAAAGAGCCGCTAAATTAAATTCTCTTTTAGGCGAAGGAAGTATGACCGCTTTACCAATAGTTGAGACTCAATCTGGAGACGTTTCCGCCTATATTCCTACTAATGTAATCTCCATTACAGATGGACAAATATTCTTATCTGCGGATCTATTCAATGCCGGAATTCGACCCGCTATTAATGTGGGTATTTCTGTTTCCAGAGTAGGATCCGCGGCTCAAATTAAAGCCATGAAACAAGTAGCTGGCAAATCAAAATTGGAACTAGCGCAATTCGCAGAGTTACAAGCCTTTGCACAATTCGCCTCTGCTCTCGATAAAACAAGTCAGAATCAATTGGCAAGGGGTCGACGATTAAGGGAATTGCTTAAACAATCCCAGGCAAATCCTCTCCCAGTGGAAGAGCAGATAGCTACTATTTATACCGGAACAAGAGGATATCTTGATTCGTTAGAAATTGAACAGGTAAATAAATTTCTGGATGAGTTACGTAAACATCTAAAAGATACTAAACCTCAATTCCAAGAAATTATATCTTCTAGCAAGACATTCACCGAGCAAGCGGAAATCCTTTTGAAGGAAGCTATTCAGGAACAGCTGGAACGGTTTTCTCTTCAGTAACAAATAAATTTTGCATGTCTACTCTTGTTAGTAGAATAGGAATCGTTGAGAAAGCTTTTTCATTTGAATCATGCAAAAAAGTTTTCTTTGTTTTTAGTTTAGTATAGTTATTTAAAGAATAGATAGAAATAAGATTGCGTCCAATAGGATTTGAACCTATACCAAAGGTTTAGAAGACCTCTGTCCTATCCATTAGACAATGGACGCTTTTCTTTCATATTTTATTCTTTCTTTTATTTTTTTGCTTCTTCCGAGAAAAAACTGTTAGACCAAAACTCTTTTAGGAAATCAAAAAATCCAGATACAAATGCATGATGTATATATTATATCATGCATATATCATAAAGAAGGAGTATGGAGGCGGTAGTGGGAATCGAACCCGCAACCCCAAGGTTATGAGCCTTATGAGCTACCAAACTGCTCTATACTCTTAAACTAAAGAGGGGTAACTAGTGGATAAAAGAGGGTTGGATACGCCCCTCTACCAATATCTATACAAATAGAATAGTCCATTTATACAGAATGGTAAAGAGGGCTCCTCTATGATTATCAATTCCAGAAATCCATACAAATACGAAAGGGTATTTTATCCTTACCAACTGGATCTTGTTGCACCCGGTAACAAACATTCATAAACCATTTCTCGAAGTACGTGTCCGGATAGCCCAAAATGTCGATAGTTAGCTCTAGGTCTTCCGGTCAAAAAACAACGTCGATGAAGGCGTGTAGGTGCACTATTACGCGGTAGGGATTGCAATTTTTCTCGCATTTTCGTTTTTTCACTCAAACTCAAGGGAGAAACTTTGCTTCTTATCTTTTTTTTTAAAGATTGACGAATCAAATGATATTTCTGTTCTAATTTCTGCCGCTTCTTCTCCCTCTGAATCAAACTTTTTTTTGCCATAATGTGTCGTTGCTATTATTACCAAGTATACGGTTCTAATCCTAGATGGAAAAATAAATAGAAAAAGAAATCTAAAAAGGCAGATCCTCCCTCTCTATCAAGAGTAATGAACTAGGTGCTGATACAGTACAAAAAAACAAACTAAATTAACCAAACTTGCCTGATGTTGAGGCAATCAAGAAAGCTGCATAAGTGAATATATAACCCACGGAAAAGTGAGCTAATCCAACCAATCTTGCTTGCACAATGGAAAGAGCCACGGGCTTATCTCTCCAGCGAATTAAATTAGCTAAAGGTGTGCGTTCATGAGCCCATGCTAAAGTCTCAATTAATTCCTGCCAATACCCCCGCCAGGAAATTAAGAACATAAATCCAGTAGCCCAAACAAGATGTCCAAATAAGAACATCCACGCCCATACCGATAAACTATTCATCCCAAAAGGATTATATCCATTGATAAGTTGTGAAGAGTTTAACCATAGGTAATCTCTTAACCATCCCATCAAATAAGTGGAGGATTCATTAAATTGTGAAACGTTGCCCTGCCATAATGTGATATGTTTCCAATGCCAATAAAAAGTAACCCACCCAATGGTATTTAACATCCAGAAAACTGCCAAATAAAATGCGTCCCAAGCAGAAATATCACAAGTACCGCCGCGCCCTGGGCCGTCACAAGGAAAACTATATCCAAAATCCTTTTTATCTGGCATTAATTTGGAACCGCGTGCATCTAAAGCGCCCTTTACTAAAATCAATGTAGTTGTATGCAAACCTAGAGCAATAGCATGATGAACCAAGAAATCCCCAGGTCCTATTGTTAAGAAAAGCGAATTACTATTCTCATTAACAGCATTCAACCATCCGGGCAACCATAGGCTTCGACCCGCATTGAAAGCGGGGCCATTCGTTGAAGATAAGAGTATATCGAACCCATATGTCGTCTTGCCATGAGCAGATTGTATCCATTGGGCAAATATAGGTTCGATCAAGATTTGCTTTTCTGGAGTACCAAAAGCAAGCATGACGTCGTTATGAACATAAAGGCCCAAGGTATGGAATCCTAGAAAGAGGCTAGCCCAACTTAAATGAGATATGATAGCTTCTTTATGGTCTAACATTCTTGCCAATACATTATCCTCATTCTGTTCCGGATTGTAATCCCTAATGAAAAAAATAGCTCCATGAGCAAAAGCCCCTGTCATGATGAACCCTGCAATATATTGGTGATGAGTATATAAAGCAGCTTGAGTAGTAAAGTCTTGTGCTATGAATGCATAAGGAGGTAAAGAGTACATATGTTGAGCTACTAAGGAAGTAATAACCCCTAAAGAAGCTAGAGCAAGACCTAACTGAAAATGAATCGAATTGTTGATTGTGTCATAAAGGCCCTTATGCCCACGCCCTAATCGACCCCCCGGAGGAGTATGCGCTTCTAAAAGATCTTTAATACTGTGCCCAATTCCGAAGTTAGTTCGATACATGTGACCGGCAATGAGAAAAATAAATGCAATAGCTAAATGATGGTGAGCCATATCGGTCAGCCACAAACTTTGTGTTTGTGGATGGAATCCCCCAAGAAGAGTTAGAATGGCAGTTCCCGCTCCTTGAGCGGTACCAAATAAATGATTACTCGAATCAGGGTTTTGGGCATAAAGATTCCATTGACCCGTCAAAAGGGGTCCCAACCCCTGGGGATAGGGTAATACATCTAAGAAATTATTCCATCGAACGTACTCCCCCCTGGATGCGGGAATAGCAACATGAACTAAATGTCCTGTCCAAGCCAAAGAACTTACCCCGAAAAGTCCTGACAAATGATGATTGAGACGAGATTCCGCGTTTTTGAACCACGAAAGGCTTGGTTTCCATTTGGGTTGTAGATGTAACCAACCCGCTATTAAGGACAGCGTAGAAAGAAATAATAGAAAAAGAGCTCCAGTATAAAGATCCTCATTGGTGCGTAATCCTATTGTATACCACCACTGATAAACTCCAGAATAAGCAATATTCACTGGACCAGCAGCACCTCCTCGAGTAAAGGCTTCCACAGCGGGTTGACCAAAATGAGGATCCCAAATCGCATGAGCAATAGGTCTTACGTGTAAAGGATCCTGTATCCATGATTCAAAATTTCCTTGCCAAGCTACATGAAACAGATTTCCGGACGTCCATAGAAAGATTATTGCTAATTGCCCAAAGTGAGAAGCAAAAATGTTCTGATAAAGACGTTCTTCAGTAATATCATCATGACTTTCGAAATCATGTGCGGTAGCAATACCAAACCAAATACGACGAGTAGTGGGGTCCTGAGCTAAGCCTTGGCTAAACCTGGGAAATCTTAATTCCATAATGCCTTTCAAATCCTCCTAGCCACTATCCTACTGCAATAATTCTCGCTAAGAAGAATGCCCATGTCGTGGCAATTCCACCCAGAAGGTAATGGGTTACTCCTACAGCGCGTCCTTGTATAATGCTCAAGGCTCTAGGCTGAGTAGCAGGAGCAACTTTTAATTTGTTATGAGCCCAAACGATAGATTCAATGAGTTCTTGCCAATAACCACGGCCGCTGAATAAAAACATTAAACTGAAGGCCCAGACAAAATGAGCACCTAAGAAAAAAAGACCATATGCAGATAATGAAGAACCATAAGACTGAATGACTTGCGATGCCTGTGCCCACAAGAAATCTCGAAGCCACCCATTAATCGTAATGGAACTCTGTGCAAAGTTTCCCCCTGTAATATGAGTTACCACCCCTTGATCACTTATAGTACCCCAAACATCCGACTGCATTTTCCAACTGAAATGGAAAATGACTACCGAAATTGCATTGTACATCCAGAATAAACCTAAGAAAACATGATCCCAGGCGGATACTTGACATGTTCCCCCTCGGCCAGGCCCATCGCAAGGAAAGCGAAAACCTAGATTTGCTTTATCGGGTATCAAACGGGAACTCCGAGCAAATAAAACACCTTTCAAAAGTATTAATACAGTCACATGTATGGTAAATGCATGAATGTGATGGACTAAAAAATCTGCGGTTCCTAATGGAATAGGTAACAAAGCCACTTTGCCACCTACTGCTACTAACTCGCCGCCTCCCCACGTTAAGCTAGTACTTGTTGTTGCACCAGGAGCTGTTACGCCAGGCGCAGTAGCATGGATATTTTGTACCCATTGAGCAAAGATAGGTTGTAATTGTATGGCAGTATCCGAAAACATATCTTGTGGACGGCCTAAAGCACTCATGGTATCATTATGAATGTACAAGCCAAAACTGTGAAAACCTAGAAATATACATACCCAGTTAAGGTGGGATATGATTGCATCGCGGTGTCTAAGGACGCGATCTAATAGATCGTTGTATCGAGTAGTTGGATCATAGTCTCTTACCATAAAAATTGCTGCATGTGCAGCAGCACCGACTATTAGAAATCCGCCAATCCACATGTGGTGTGTGAACAAGGAAAGTTGTGTACCATAGTCAGTAGCTAGGTATGGATAGGGAGGCATAGAATACATATGATGAGCTACAACAATGGTTGTAGAGCCTAGCATAGCTAGGTTAAGAGATAATTGAGCATGCCATGACGTTGTTAAGATTTCATAAAGACCCTTATGGCCTTGTCCTGTAAATGGGCCCTTGTGAGCCTCCAAAATATCTTTAAGTCCATGGCCAATACCCCAATTGGTCCTATACATATGACCTGCGATTAGGAAAAGAATAGCAATAGCTAAATGATGGTGCGCAATATCGGTCAGCCAGAGACCACCGGTTACTGGATCTAGTCCTCCGCGAAAAGTCAGAAATTCTGCGTATTTGGACCAATTTAAAGTGAAAAAAGGGGTTGCTCCTTCGGCAAAACTAGGATAAAGTTGAGCCAAAAGGTCCCGATTCAAGATAAATTCATGAGGAAGTGGTATCTCTTTAGGATCCACCCCAGCGTCAAGAAATTGGTTAATTGGTAAAGATACATGAATTTGGTGCCCCGCCCAAGAAAGAGACCCAAGTCCTAATAATCCCGCTAAGTGGTGATTCAACATGGATTCTACATCTTGGAACCAGGCCAATTTGGGAGCGGCTTTGTGATAATGGAACCAACCAGCAAAAAGCATTAACGCTGCAAAAATCAATGCACCAATTGCAGTACAATAGAGTTGTAATTCACTAGTTATTCCAGATGCTCGCCAAAGCTGAAAAAAACCAGAGGTTATTTGGATTCCTCGGAACCCCCGCCTACATCACCATTCAATATTTCTTGCCCTACTATAGGCCAAACTACCTGAGCACTGGGTCCAATGTGAGTAGGATCACTTAGCCATGCTTCATAATTGGAAAAACGGGCGCCATGAAAGTACATGCCACTCAACCAAAGAAAGATAATGGAAAGTTGCCCGAAATGAGCACTAAAGACTTTTCGAGAAATCTCCTCCAAATCACCAGTATGACTATCGAAATCGTGAGCATCAGCATGTAGGTTCCAGATCCAAGTGGTAGTATCAGGGCCCTTAGCTAGTGTTCTTGAGAAATGGCCGGGTCTGGCCCATTCCTCAAAAGATGTTTTTACAGGATCCCTATCCACAACAATTTTTACTTCTGGTTCCGGCGAACGAATAATCATTAAGTCCTCCTCTTTCCGGACAAGACATACAAAGAGACCCGCCAACTGTCTTTTTAGTGAATCTTTGAAAGATATATATTTTGAAAGATAGATTTTGAAAGATAGATTTTGAAAGATAGATATTGTGATTAGTTCTTTTCTTTACTATCTACCATCCTTCTATTTTTTTTTTAGTTATTCACTGGAGCAATTATATATTGAAGTCAATCCGAGGCAAGTGTTCGGGTCTATTATGACATAAAGATTAGGTGCCTAACGGACATTGTTTATCTTGAAAAACAAATATTTCTCGACGTAAGAAAAAAATCTTTTTTATTTTTAATTTAAGAAACTAGTGTATTTTTTTTGAGGGCATAAGCTCCTATCTATATCTACTTTCCTTGAGCATAATATAGGGTTTTTTATTTGATTCTAAATTCCAAGATAACTCATTAGAATTATTAATAAGATGGTCCTAATATATTAGCAATATTTAGATTGCCCCCTCTTTTTATTCACTTTATTACTTCTATTCTAGACCCTATCCCTATGGTTTATTCTTATGAAATATCATATAAAATAGAAGGTATAAGAAATGGATATAATGAAATTCTTGATTCGATCTTACGACCTAATTTATTTGATTAATGGATCAACAACCAAACCACCCATTTTATGAAAAAGAAGGAGCATGGTCTTATTCAAATTCAAAGCGCTTCGTAATCTTCAACCAGTTCTGTGCTTCAATATAATTTCCCGGAGTAAGCGCTATAGCTTGTTTCCAATATTCAGCAGCTTGATCAAACCAAGCTTCCGCAATTTCCGAATCACCCTGTAGAATGGCCTGTTCTCCTCGGTCGGAATAGGAAGTTCCTTCCCTTAGAACCGTACTTGAGAGTTTCCTACCTCATACGGCTCAGAAATTGCTATCTGAATTTCCCCTATCTTAACTGAATTCGATTTATCAAAAATCGATCCAATTTGTTCTTGGGTTAAGCAGAAGAAATTAATTACCTAAGTTTCAAACCCTAATTTTTATCAATAATCAGTTTGATCTTTTTTCCCACCTTCAGAAGAATGAAGCATAGATAGATATAGAGCCTTCGTTCAAATTTTCTGAGAGGTAACTATCCCGGTTTCATATATGAAATCTCTATAGAATCCTTGAAAAAGACTTTTTTCCATAAGAAAGAAAAAAGAACTTACTATCTTTGGGATCTGATACTACACCGCTGCTTAATCCCTTAGTGGATCGGCTCTATTACATAAGCGGATTCCTAAATTTTGCCCCATATCATGGGATAAGTAAGCAGTTTTTTTTAGTTGTATCGACCCAGTCGCTCACTAATTGATCTTTACGGTGCTTTCTCTATCAATTTGAGAAACTTTATCCATAGAGTAGTAGTATAGGCCATACTTTCTTCGTTTTTTGATTCTCGTGAAGTGTCCTTCCTTCCTACAGCTGATAGGGAAAAATCGTTGTTTTTACGATCCCTATGTAGAAAGCCCTTTTTTTCTAGTATTTACTAGAAAATTTGATCCTCTCTTTTTTTTTTTTCTTTCTATAGTGGAGATAGTCGCACGTAATGACAGATCACGGCCATATTATTAAAAGCTTGCGGTAAGAAGGGGTTTCGTTCTAGTGCCCGGAAATAATATTCCAAAGCCTTTGTATGCTCTCCATTGCTTGTGTGTATAAGGCCTATGTTATAGAGTATATAACTTCGATCATAGGGATCGATTTCTAGTCGCGTAGCTTCATAATAATTTTGCAAAGCTTCCGCATAATTTCCTTCGGATTGAGCCAACATCCGTTACGGTCGTTCATTCTATTCAAAAAATCTCCGTTCCAAAACCGTACATGAGGTTTTCATCTCATACGGCTCCTCCCTTCTGTACATAATAGTACTAAGCGAAATAATCTATAGAATCAAAATAGAATTAGTCCCGTCTCATTATGAACCGAAAGGGGCTGGTATTTTTCCAAGAAATCTCTAGCCAACCTTCCCACAAGAGGTTTTTCTTAACACCAATGAATTCTATTAATGCTAGAGGAAAACGATAGCTCCAATAATTTCTTTGTTCTCAACGCCTCCTATTTAGAGGAATTAGCTACTTCAACGATCTTTGATGGTTATAGGGGTATCCAAAGTACAAACCTGATGGTTGTTTGTTATCCCAACCATTCTTCCCAGCCCTGATACCGATCAGGAAAGGGGTAATTTCTAACAAAGTTTTTCTCTTGTTGATTCCTATTTCTAGGTGTAGTGCTTTTCTCCCCTATGCTGCCTACGGATACTAATAGAGTAGGATTGGCCTGTAATCCATACCATACCATATCCTGTAGGTGTAACCTTTCGCTCAATACTCAAATCTACAATTGAAGTATCTGAAGCCGCATCAATCGAGGATACACGACGGAAGGAATTGTTAGTTCGCCTCACCTTCCCGAAGCGTGGGTTTGTTTGCTTTACAAATTTGGTTCTCTCTATGCCAACCCCCCTCTCTTTTTCGTAAGACCTGAGGTATAGGTAGGGCTAAAAAAAAGCAAAAAAAAGAGTCAAATCGCACCATCTCTATAATAAGTAAATGCCTTTTTTTCTCCTGAGGTTGTCGGAATTATTCGCAATAAAATATTGGCTACAATTGAGGAGGTCTTATCAATGAAATTTCCATTTCCACGGGATCTAGGCATAATTCCCAACCCATTCTATATAGAATTGTTTTCATTCCTTCACAAAATAACATAAAAACAAACACATTCGATTCTTATAATTATAAATAGATTGATCCATATGCTCTACTCTAAATCCATATGCTTTAAATGGATAAGAGAGATATGGATTTTCCGCTCAGCTCAAATTGTATCCTTTTCCTTCTGCTTGGACACGAAGAGATATGAAATATTTGACTAAGACTGGATTTCATTCCACTTTCCTATTTCTGAACAACAACTTATGTTATCAACTATTTCGTGTTTTCAAAGTTATTAATTGTCTCATACCCTATTTTTGATTTCGATAGTATGGTGTAGCGTATCTTATGCAAACGGAATTCTAAGGTTTCTTTATTTTATTATGCAATAAGAAGAATTCTTCCATTTTCTTTTTCTTTAGTTGCGGGAAAACCCAAATTAAAACTTTTATTTTATAGCGAGCGCAATTTCTAGTAAAAAATCCTGTATCCTTCCACTTAGATCAAAAGGAATTTTTCCAATAGAACTATGGAACCCCCGAGTGGTTGCGGTTGTACCTGTACTGCAGGAATAAGAAAACTCGCTATTCACTCAGTTTATTTTCCATAATAAGTTATGTAGGAGAGATGGCCGAGCGGTTCAAGGCGTAGCATTGGAACTGCTATGTAGACTTTTGTTTACCGAGGGTTCGAATCCCTCTCTTTCCGTTTTTCTTAATTCATCAACGTTAAGGATCACAATGTATCAAATCAAATAACAATTTTTTCCAGCAATAATATAATATCTTATATTATCTTATTTTGATTTAATAGAAATTAGAAATTCTCTATAGCAAATTACTGTGGTATGTAAAATACACATAGAGGAAAAAAGAAAAAAGGATCCTAATCCTAGGGTTAATCAATTTTAGCTAGTTGATGGGAAAATACAAATTAATGGTAATGGTCTTAGGGCGATTTAGTTCGGGGAAAGGGGAAGGGGAAGAAAATTCTATGAACCTTTCCTTTTTTCGTTAAGTTCAAGTCTGACGAGAGTAATATTCTACAACTAACAACTCATTTATTTTGAGACCGACCCACTTCCTATCTAGGATTTTATTTACTAGTCCTTTATATTCCAACGTGTCAATCGCCAAATGCTTTGGCAATTTCCCCGGGTCCGATGAAGCAATATAATTTTGAACCAGACCTTTTGATCTTTGGTTATCTTTCGTAGTAATAATATCTCGGGGTTTGCAACGAAAACTTGGTATATTGACTATACGACCATTAACTAAAATATGTCTATGGTTGACTAATTGGCGGGCCCCAGGAATGGTTGAAGCCATACCCAATCGAAAAAGGATATTATCCAAACGCATTTCAAGTAATTGTAGTAAAACCTGGCCTGTTGACCTTTTTGCTTTTCCAGCGATATGTACATATCTAAGTAATTGTCGTTCTGTCAGACCATAATGAAAACGCAATTTCTGTTTTTCTTGAAGACGAATACGATATTGCTCCTTTTTCCCAGAATTGAATTTTTTTTTAAGATTACTTCCGGATTTAGGTGTTTTTCTAGTGAGTCCTGGTAAAGCTCCCAGACGGCGTATTTTTTTTAAACGAGGTCCTCGATAACGGGACATGAAGACTCCTTTTTTTATTTTATTGAAATTTCATTTTACACAATTAATTTCATTGTATTTACATTACAGAATACATCGAAATTAAAACTGAATTAAACTACAGGATAAACAGAGTAAAATCAACTAAAGTACCCCAAAAAATGGAATTTCATCAAAATCTTTTTTTTTTGTATATATATTATTTATTTTATTGTTTTGTATCTAGCAAAATTGTAAGGTAAAAAACATAAAAGATCCTGGATTCTCCATTTAATTCGGAAAAAAAGAGATTCTTGTTCGTAGAACATCGATAGAGAAAAAAAAGCCGACTATCGGATTTGAACCGATGACCCTCGCATTACAAATGCGATGCTCTAACCTCTGAGCTAAGTGGGCTTACATAACGGAAATAGTGTAACAAATAGAAATAGGTATAGTATAGGAAATCCGTAAAATCTCAGATATTAGTTATTAATCTTAGCTATTAACTAGTTCTAAATTTGAAGTTATACTTATAAAAATAAAAAAATACTAAAACTTCTTAAAGATAAAGTTAGCTTGATATGCTTAACTATAGGATATTAAAAAATAAAATTATAGAATTTATTGGTATTTTCATTCGATCATTATAGACTTTATTATTTGTTAATAATTTGAGGATTAATATTTCACTAAGGGGAACATAGAGTCAGAGTAAATAAAATTGCTAATTCTGATTAGAAAAAAAGAATAAATATCAAGCGTTATAGTATAATTTTGAATACTATAAAAAAGTAAGACGGGAGGTGGGGGAGATAAAAACTTTTGGATATATTGATTCGGATTGAATTGCAAATACATCAAGGATAGAATCAATTCAATTCTGAATTGCAATAAGCAAGCGAGGTCTCTCAAATAGAGTCGAACTGAACTGCTAGACTACGTTGAGTGATGAACTCAATGATTCAAAAAAAAAACTAAGAGATGGATGAAATTACACAAGGAATCCTGGTCTCAAAGAAGAGGGAAATGGGGATATGGCGAAATCGGTAGACGCTACGGACTTGATTGTATTGAGCCTTGGTATGGAAACCTGCTAAGTGACTTCCAAATTCAGAGAAACCCTGGAATTAAAAAAGGGCAATCCTGAGCCAAATCCGTGTTTTGAGAAAACAAGGGGTTCTCGAACTAGAATACAAAGGAAAAGGATAGGTGCAGAGACTCAATGGAAGCTGTTCTAACGAATCGAGTTAATTACGTTGTGTTGTTAGTGGAATTCCTTCTAGTTCTAAATTAGAGAAAGAGGGGTTTTATACCTTATACATTTAATAAACACGTATAGATACTGACATAGCAAACGATTAATCACAGAACTCATATTATATTCTAATTATAATATAGGTTCTTTATCTTTTTTAAAAATGAAATTAGAAATGATAATGATTATGAAATAAAAAACTCATATCATAATTTTTTTTTTTCATTATTGTGAATCCACTCCAATCGAATATTGAATAATCAAATTCTTCAATTAAAATTCAAAGTTTTCGAGATCTTTAAAAAAGTGGATTAATCGGACGAGGACAAAGAGAGAGTCCCATTCTACATGTCAATACTGACAACAATGAAATTTCTAGTAAAAGGAAAATCCGTCGACTTTATAAGTTGTGAGGGTTCAAGTCCCTCTATCCCCAAATCCTCTTTTATTCCCTAACTATACTATATTATTATTATTTATCCTCTTTTTTTTTTTCTTTTTATCAATGCACTTTTTTTTCTTTTTATCAATGCAATGGGTTTAAGATTCATTAGCTTTCTCATTCTACTCTTTCACAAAGGAATGCGAAGAGAACTCAATGGATCTTATCCTATTCATTGAATAGATTTCTTTTTTATTAGAGTATCGGCAAGAAATCTTGGTTATTCACTCTATTTTTAAGTTTTATTTAAGTAAACCATGCACAATGCATAGGACTACCCCCCCCATTTTCAAATTTAAAATTTGAAATACTTTAATTAATTTTTAGTCCTTTTAATTGACATAGATACAAATACTCTACTAGGATGATGCACAAGAAAAGGTCAGGATAGCTCAGTTGGTAGAGCAGAGGACTGAAAATCCTCGTGTCACCAGTTCAAATCTGGTTCCTGGCAGAGAAAAAAAAAAAAAAGATCCACCGAATAGGTATTGATCCAAATACCTCGAGATGGATTGTGATACATATTCATTAATAATATTTATTCATCTAAGTGGATAAATCTATAATATAAATATAGAGGCACTTCTTTTTCTTTTTAAAGAAGTTTTAAAATATATCTTTTCTTTATGATAAAGAAGGGGGTGAGATTCCCCTTTATTTTTTTGCGTTTCTTAATTTTGTATTCCGCTATTCCGACGAATATTTTTTTAGTCTTGCTTATCTTTATCTTATCTTATTTTCCTAGTTGTGCTAAGTAATGTGCGCGGTACAAAGTTCCTGGTAGAGAACTTCTTTGAGTCATCCTATTTTTCTGTTCATATGAAGGAAATTAATATGCGATTTTCAAAATAGGGGAATCCAAATGAAACCCTTTTTTTGCTCAGTCTATCTGGAATGCTTTTGTATAATTAGGAATTAATTATAAATAGGTATTCCGTTTCATCTAGGAAAAGAACCTAAAAATATTCCTTGACTTGAATAAAATCTGGAGTTGTGTTGTATAAGTGAGCATGAATTTCTTATCATTCAATGAGCATCTTGTATTTCATAAAAATTGGGGGTTATATAATCCTTACGTAAGGGCCAGCCTATCCAACTTTCAGGCATTAGGATACGTTTAAGGCGCGGATGATTATCATAAGAGATTCCCACCATATCATAAGATTCGCGTTCTTGAAAATCGGCACTTCTCCAAATCCAGAAGACAGACGGAATTCTAGGATTATCCTTTTGGGCAAAGACTTTTATGCAGACTTCTTCTGGATTATCTATACCATATTGTATTCTCGTAAGATGATACACGCTAGCTAAAGATCCACCGGGTGCTACATCATAAGCACATTGGGAGCGTAAATAATTGTAACCATATACATATAAAATGACAGCAATGGAATCCCAATCCCCTGCTTTTATTTGTAAAGTCTCTATTCCTCGGTGATCAAAGCCCAAAGATCTATGAACCACCTCATGTTTGACTAGCCAATTAGATAACCAACCCTGCTGCATTGTCTTCATCTCTCCCTCTTTGTATAAATATTTCACATTTCGGATGCAAGTTTGAAAGATTGCACTGCTTTTTATTTTTCTACACAAAAGAGCCCCTCTCCTAATTCACTAATTTGTAGGAAGGTACTGAACTTTTGGATTTGAAAAAAGTTTCAGAAGATATATCTAATGTAGATGGTGATTGATAGAGCAATTCTTGCTCATAAGTTCCTGTATGAGTACTGCGCCTAACATAAAGCTTGTGACTGGTAGTAAAACATCTATTTTTATTTTGAGATAGAGTTTGATCCTCAACTATTTCTCGCGATATCTTCTTACGAAGTTTTGTTAGGGCATCTATAACTGCCTCCGGTTTAGGTGGGCAGCCCGGCAAGTAGACATCCACAGGAATTAACTTATCAACTCCCCGAACAGTACTATAGGAATCCGTACTGAACATTCCCCCTGTAATAGTACAGGCTCCCATAGCAATGACGTATTTTGGTTCAGGCATTTGCTCGTATAATCTCACTAAAGAGGGAGCCATTTTCATTGTTACCGTACCGGCTGTTAAAATTAGGTCTGCTTGCCTAGGACTTGATCTTGGTACCAATCCATAACGATCAAAGTCGAATCGTGAGCCTATTAATGAAGCAAATTCAATGAAACAACAACTGGTACCGTATAGAAGGGGCCATAAACTGGAGAGTCTTGACCAATTCGAAAGATCATTTGGTGTAGTTGAAATAACAGAATTGGAACTTGTTTGGTCAAGTAAGGGAAACTCAATCAAATTCATAACTGTCTCAATAGAATCTTTTCCTTCTTTTTTTTTGTCTAAATATTCAGTTAAGACCATTCCAAGGCTCCTTTTCGCCATGCATAAACTAAACCAACAACTAAGATAAGCACGAAAATCAAAGCTTCGATAAAAACGGATACACCCAATACGTCGAAACTCATTGCCCAAGGGTATAGAAAGACGGTTTCCACATCAAAAACAACAAAAACGAGCGCAAACATATAATAGCGTATTCGGAATTGTACCCAAGCCCCTCCCATGGGTTCTATACCCGATTCATAACTAGAAAGCTTCTCTGGTCCTTCACTAACCGGGGCTAAAAGTCCTGAAATCGAAAATGCCAAAATAGGAATAAGGCTTGCTATTATTAGAAATGTCCAAAAAATATCATATTCGTGAAGCAGAAACATAATGTACTCCCATTAATGTGGAATAGGCGGAACTTAAATTAGTCAATTCAATTCAGCATTGTCAATTTATCCAGAACTTCTCTCTTTTCCTCGGTGAAACAAGAATCTTTTTTGTTCAAACAAAAGCGCTTAGTTTAAGTTTAGCCTTTGTTTCCTCTGTGCTGCATCTTCTTTAAAGATTCATCCAATGGAATCCCAACTCCCTTTCTTTTGGATTTCCATTCTATTTAGATATGGTGTATGTAGATCTAATTCTTATATAAAGAAAACTTTCTCGTTTCACTTTGTCTCGCTTTCTCTAGAATCTCTAGAAAAAAGAATAGCTCTATCCTTTATTTAATATTTAATAATAAAATAATAAGAGACTATTAAATAAAAATGAGAATACTACTAAATTAGAACCTAATTAAGATAGTAGGACTAATCTATGCAGTATAATTAATGAGAAGTAATACTATAAAATAAAAATAAAGAACTCTATTTCAGAACTATGAGACAGAATATTCTGTTTTCTTATTTACTCTTTACTTTATTTTTTCTATTTAAAGTTGATCAATTTACATAATGTATCTATAAACAAAGTAATAAATATACTTAAAACAAAGTAGGAATTCGCAAAATGGATAAAATCATTGCAGTTATTATAGGGAAGTCTAGAGATATCCTATTTGAAGGAGGACGGGATTCAAATCAGGGAAAGGATCCTTTCTTCTATTGATTTGATAGAAATTCGTTTTTCTTTTCCTGTCTGTATGATTTTGATTTTCGATGAATGAGCCTTTGGTAATGCTTTTATCTCTATTCTATGTCGCAGGCGCCTATCCAGTCTATAAACAAATACTAATGAGAAAATGAAAACTATACTAAACTAAAGAAAACATAGGATAGAGATCCTAAAATCTAAAAAAGGGCATATTAGGGCTATACGGATTCGAACCGTAGACCTTCTCGGTAAAACAGATCAAACGGATTATTATCGAAATGATTTGAACTGTTTCAAAGACCCAACATGCATTTTTTTGCATTGGGCTCTTTCATAAACTGATTTAAAGATCAGTTAGTCCACCATAGTTTTTCTTTACGGAAAGATAATGAGATGGCTCCCTGTGCTCTGATTGATTTTTTGTATTATGATCTATCTAGGAGCAATACCAAAGTGTTTCAAAGGAGGATTACCTTGACTTAGGTCTGCCTCCGGTCTAAATTAAATCAACCTAAGTGAAATGGAGTCTCTATCGTTCCACTGCAAGAGTTAACTATGAGACTTCATACACCTTAAAGTTCATAGAACGAAAAGAAGTTTTTTGGAGGCCCTTATCCTCATTACGCCTAGCATTTAGTGGGCTGGATATTTACCTTATCAACTAGCAAATCCATAAGGGTTCTATTTGATTAGGCACCTGAATTGGCACCTGAATCGGACTGAACCGACTGTTTGTCAGGCTACTGTTCTCCTATTCTCTCGAATCTATGAAGTAAGACATTGATTTTGCAATAAGATCGATTATGTTCATTGCATAATAAGCTCCTTTGAAAAGCATTGGCGCACGTGTAAACGAGTTGCTCTACCGAACTGAGCTATAGCCCTTATCAGAGATATCTTAACATATAGATAATTTCTTGTCAAGATGAATATTTTCTAATGCCAGAGGATACCCCTTTGATCTGTATCTGTTTAGTATTTAGTTTAGTATTTAGTATATAACAGACCAATAACAGAGCGGTATTGCTTAGAAAAGGGATTCAATATATAATCGATCGAAGTAATGGGTCTTCCTTTGTGGTGATAAATTGCCTACTTAACTCAGTGGTTAGAGTATTGCTTTCATACGGCGGGAGTCATTGGTTCAAATCCAATAGTAGGTAAGTAGGTAGAAAAATTACTAGATAGCATTGGACTTACTTCGCTTCGCTATCTAATAACTTTTTCTACCCCTCTTCCCTTTTTCTTTGTATCAACTATAAACCACTGGATTGTCTTCAATTGGATGGGGGAATCCAATTGACAGCCTCGATTCGTATCCTAGCTCGTCTGAGAGCGAGCTTCGCTTCAACCAAATCTTTCGTACCCTCAGCTTTACTCAAGTTAGCTTCGGCTATTTCAAGTGCCTTTTGAGCTTCTTCCGGATCAATATCACTACCCAGTTCCGCATCATTTCCTAAAATGATGATCTCATTATTAACTATTCTCGCAAAACCGCTCCACAGAATCGCTGTTAACCATTGGTCGTTGAGGAGGCGTATTCTCAAAGGACCCATATCTACTGCTGTGTTAATGGGGGCGTGGTTTGGTAATACGCCAATTTGGCCACTATTAGTGGATAAAATGATTTCTTTCACTTCACAATCCCAAATAATTCGCTTAGGAGTCAGTACATAAAGATTTAATTTCATTTCTTCGATTTGTTCTCCTCTTCTAAGGTTATAGCTTTCGTGCTAGCTTCATCGATGTTACCCACCAAATAAAAAGCCTGTTCAGGTAGGCCGTCTAATTCTCCGGAAAGGATTAGTTGAAATCCCCTAATAGTTTCCGCAAGAGCAACATACTTTCCTGGAGAACCAGTAAAAACTTCTGCCACAAAGAACGGTTGTGATAAGAAACGCTCAATTTTTCTTGCTCTTGCTACAGTTAAACGATCCTCTTCCGATAATTCATCCAAGCCAAGAATTGCGATAATGTCCTGAAGTTCTTTGTAACGTTGTAAAGTTTCCTTAACTCTTTGCGCAGTTTCATAATGTTCGTTGCCAACGATCCGAGGCTGTAACATAGTCGAGGTTGAATCTAAAGGATCTACTGCTGGATAAATACCCTTGGAAGCTAATCCTCTGGAAAGTACGGTAGTAGCATCCAAATGTGCAAATGTTGTGGCAGGGGCAGGGTCGGTCAAATCGTCTGCAGGTACATAAACTGCTTGAATCGAAGTTATAGATCCCTTTTTAGTAGAAGCAATTCTTTCTTGCAAAGAACCCATTTCTGTACTAAGAGTAGGTTGATAACCCACTGCGGAGGGCATTCTCCCTAATAAAGCGGATACCTCTGATCCTGCTTGAACAAAACGAAAGATATTATCGATAAATAAAAGCACGTCTTGCTTATTAACATCTCGGAAATATTCCGCCATAGTTAGGGCAGTTAAACCAACTCTCATACGAGCTCCCGGTGGTTCATTCATTTGGCCATAGACTAGAGCTACCTTTGATTCCTCAATATTTTTTTCATTAATTACTCCGGATTCCTTCATTTCCATATAAAGATCATTTCCTTCACGAGTCCGTTCCCCTACTCCACCGAATACGGATACGCCCCCATGAGCTTTAGCAATGTTATTGATTAATTCCATGATCAGTACTGTTTTACCTACTCCAGCCCCCCCAAATAGTCCTATTTTTCCTCCACGTCGATAAGGAGCTAAAAGATCGACGACCTTAATACCTGTTTCAAAGATGGATAATTTCGTATCTAACTCGATAAAGGCAGGCGCAGATCTATGAATAGGGAACGTTGCACTACTATCTACAGGACCCAAATTGTCAACAGGCTCCCCAAGAACGTTGAAAATTCGTCCGAGAGTAGCTCCACCGACCGGAACACTGAGAGGAGCTCCCGTGTCAATCACTTCCATTCCTCTCATCAACCCGTCCGTAGCACTCATAGCTACAGCTCTAACTCGATTATTTCCTAATAATTGTTGTACCTCACAAGTCACATTAATTTGCTTATCGGCAGTGTCTCTACTCTGGACTACCAAAGCGTTATAAATATAAGGTAACTTGCCTGGGGGAAAAGTGACATCCAGCACGGGTCCAATAATTTGATCGATACGACCTGTACTTTTTTCTTCAATTGTGGAAACCCCGGGAGGAGAAGTAGTAGGATTGGTTCTCATAATTATCACATAATTAAAAAAAAGGAATTTGTCGAAATTTTTCTTTTTTTATTGTTGAATAATGCCAAATCAAATCAAAAAAAATCCAAAAGTAAAAAGGAAATGAATTAGTTAATTCAATAAGAGAGAAAAGGGGACCAGGACTTGATTTCGTTGCCCAAGCGAATCCCATTCAATCGTTTACTCATGGAATGAGTCCATTGGAAAGTTCAATCAATCTTTTTTTTCATATACATTTTGCCTTTTGTGGAGGATCTGTGCCTACTCTACTTTCCTATCTAGGACTTCGATATACAAAATATATACTACTGTGAAGCATAGATTGCTGTCAACAAAGAATTTTATTAGTATTTAGTTAGGTATTTGCATTCAAAATAAGAAAAGAGAACTATTAAGAACTTGTAAAATAAGGATTAGGAATTAATTTGGGTTGCGCTATATCTATCAAAGAGTATACAATAATTATGGATTTGGTAAATCAAATCCATGGTTTAATAACGAACCGTGTTAACTTACCATAACAACAACTCAATTCCTATCGAATTCCTATATTGGAATTCCTATAGGATAGAACATACACAGGGTGTACGCATTATATATGAATGAAACATATTCATTAACCTAAGCATGCCCTCAATTTTCTTTAATGAGTTGATATTATATTAATTGAATATCCTTTTTGTTTTACGAGATTTTTGCTAAAGTTTCATTTACGCCTAATTAACATCGAGTAGACCCTGTTATTGTGAGAATTCTTAATTCAAGAGTTATAGGGAGGGACTTATGTCACCACAAACAGAAACTAAAGCAGGTGTTGGATTTCAAGCTGGTGTTAAAGATTATAAATTGACTTACTACACCCCAGAGTATGAAACTAAGGATACTGATATCTTGGCAGCATTCCGAGTAAGTCCTCAGCCTGGGGTTCCGCCCGAAGAAGCAGGGGCTGCAGTAGCTGCCGAATCTTCTACTGGTACATGGACAACTGTTTGGACTGATGGACTTACCAGTCTTGATCGTTACAAAGGACGATGCTATCACATCGAGCCTGTTGCTGGGGAAGACAACCAATGGATCTGTTATGTAGCTTATCCATTAGACCTATTTGAAGAGGGTTCCGTTACTAACATGTTTACTTCCATTGTAGGTAACGTATTTGGTTTCAAAGCCCTACGTGCTCTACGTTTGGAGGATCTACGAATTCCCCCTACTTATTCAAAAACTTTCCAAGGCCCGCCTCATGGTATCCAAGTTGAAAGAGATAAGTTGAACAAGTACGGTCGTCCTTTATTGGGATGTACTATTAAACCAAAATTGGGATTATCCGCAAAAAATTATGGTAGAGCGTGTTATGAGTGTCTACGTGGTGGACTTGATTTTACCAAAGATGATGAAAACGTAAACTCACAACCATTTATGCGCTGGAGAGACCGTTTTGTCTTTTGTGCCGAAGCTATTTATAAATCACAGGCCGAAACCGGTGAAATCAAGGGGCATTACTTGAATGCGACTGCGGGTACATGTGAAGAAATGATTAAGAGAGCTGTATTTGCAAGAGAATTAGGGGTTCCTATTGTAATGCATGACTACTTAACTGGGGGATTCACCGCAAATACTACTTTGGCTCATTATTGCCGCGACAATGGCCTACTTCTTCACATTCACCGTGCAATGCATGCAGTTATTGATAGACAGAAAAATCATGGTATGCATTTCCGTGTATTAGCTAAAGCATTGCGTATGTCTGGGGGAGATCATATCCACTCCGGTACAGTAGTAGGTAAGTTAGAAGGGGAACGCGAAATGACTTTAGGTTTTGTTGATTTATTGCGCGATGATTTTATTGAAAAAGATCGTGCTCGCGGTATCTTTTTCACTCAGGACTGGGTATCCATGCCAGGTGTTATACCGGTAGCTTCAGGTGGTATTCATGTTTGGCATATGCCAGCTCTGACCGAAATCTTTGGGGACGATTCTGTATTACAATTTGGTGGAGGAACTTTAGGACATCCTTGGGGAAATGCACCTGGTGCAGCAGCTAATCGAGTGGCTTTAGAAGCCTGTGTACAAGCTCGTAACGAAGGGCGCGATCTTGCTCGCGAAGGTAATGAAATTATCCGAGCAGCTTGCAAATGGAGTCCTGAACTAGCCGCAGCTTGTGAAGTATGGAAGGCGATCAAATTCGAGTTCGAGCCGGTAGATACTATTGATTAACTAGATAAAACTAAAGATAAAGAAGGTATAAATAAAAAAGAAACGAAATAAAAAGAGAAAAAAATCAGTTATGAAATGCAGTAATTCTTCTTTATTCTTCTAATTGATTGCAATTAAACTCGGCTCAATCTTTTTTAGAAAAAAAAGATTGAGCCGAATAAAAATAGATCATGATATGATCATGAGACTTGACAAATTGAGATTCGTCTATTCTATATATCTAGAATATATATATTAAGGTATAATACAATAAAGAAATACAAATAAAATAATAAAATAATAAAATATAGTATTATCATATGATAATGATAATGGAATCAAATACGCAGTATTTACAGAAAAAAGTCTTCGTTTATTGGGAAAGAATCAATATACTTTTAATGTCGAATCGGGATTCACTAAGACAGAAATAAAGCATTGGGTCGAACTCTTCTTTGGTGTTAAGGTGGTAGCTGTGAATAGCCATCGACTACCTGGAAAAGGTAGAAGAATAGGACCTATTCTGGGCCATACAATGCATTACAGACGTATGATCATTACCCTTCAACCGGGTTATTCTATTCCACTTCTAGATAGAGAAAAAAACTAAAGGAGAATGAATGAAAAAAGACATAGTTTGGAAGTTAGACCTTTTTATAGGACTCTCTTTCAATTTCAAAAAAGAGGACGTTTGAAACTTTTAACAGGCGTAATCGTGAGTCAACAAGTGACTCGAACTGTGTGTAAAAAAAGAAGCATTTTTTTTTTTTCAAAATGCTAGAACTAGATAAGGAAGTTTTCTATAACCTTGAGAAAAAGGATAAAAAGGTAGTTTTTTTTTAGTTTATGACTCCGATCAAGAGCGAGAAATCCTTGATTTGGGATTGGACATAGAACCTGGACCCATCGTAGAGACGTTTAGTTCAAAAGAAAGGATCGTATCCTGATGGTAAGAATTATACTTTCGTGGAAATACAGCGCTATAGACTTCAATGCGGTAGAGTAGACGTTTTGTTTCTAATTTTTCTGGACCAAACCTCCGCTCCGACCCAACGATACAATGAATTTTTTCTGTTCATATTCATAAATAAAAAAGATTCGGAATCGCAATGCTACTATATGCGTCCAGAGGAGTATTTGGAATAATATTCTTCTATAATCCATTATTGCGGGGGGTCTTACTAACAGGGCTTCGCTGCACGGGACAGGTCTTCGTCGAAAAGCTAACTCCACCCGGCATTTTCATACCCTTTCTTTGGGTGGTATATCGCCTTTTAAAGTCTAAGAGGGTAGTAGGGGATCTATAGTAGGTAAGATAATTTGCCCTTTGATTTTGATTGAATATACTATTTTTCCGCCTTTACCACGCATTATTGTATGCGCTTCTAGAGAAGTATGTATGCAGGAAGTAAATTCTAACCGCTTTCTTTTGAATCCAATTTCAAATTAGATTAGAAAGATAGAAAGGCCATGAGGATGGGAAAATCAAAATAAAATCTTTTTAATTAGTTCTCCTTTTTTGGAATTTTCTTATTATCCTTTCATTTTTTTTACAGAATATTTTTCAAACTAAAAATAAAAAATACAATACAATAGTCAATATTCCTTATAATAGATATACTTAATTATATCATAAGAATCTTAAGATATTTTTCGACTAGATAGAAATAGTAAATTTGAATTGAGACACCTATTCCATGACGGATTTAAACTTACCTTCTATTTTCGTGCCTTTAGTAGGCTTAGTATTTCCGGCAATTGCAATGACTTCTTTATTTCTTTATGTGCAAAAAAATAAGATTGTCTAGTATTTTTTAGTGTAAGTAATATAATATGGTAGGGTATGTGGCTTTTTCTACACACACTTTCTACACACAAATGAAAAACGGTTATGGATGCGGATATAGGCTACGAGCATAAATGCATGAATATGCAGAGCCAGGTATAGCGAGTTTTATTTTATTTATTTTAATTGAATCAACGAATATTTTTTGAATAGAAAGTCAATGTATCTAACCTATTATTTCACAGGAGTACTAGTTGCTGAAGGCGATTTCAGAATCAAAAAAAGTAAAGTCAAAATTATTTAGCTTATTCTCTCAATTTCAATCGACCGCTGCTGGATTTAGTATATCTAATATGAATTGGCGATCAGAACACATATGGGTAGAACTTCTAAAAGGTTCTCGAAAAAGGGGTAATTTTTTCTGGGCCTGTATTCTTTTTCTAGGTTCACTAGGATTCTTATCGGTTGGGATTTCCAGTTATCTTGGTAAGAATATTATATCTATACTTCCATCTCAAGAAATTCTTTTTTTTCCGCAGGGGGTCGTGATGTCTTTCTACGGAATCGCAGGCCTATTCATTAGCTCCTACTTGTGGTGTACTATTTTGTGGAATGTAGGTAGTGGTTATGACCGATTCGATAGAAAAGAGGGAATAGTGTGCATTTTTCGTTGGGGATTCCCTGGAATAAAACGTCGCGTCTTCCTTCGATTCCTTATGCGGGATATCCAATCAATTAGAATTCAGGTTAAAGAGGGTCTTTATCCTCGTCGTATTCTTTATATGGAAATCCGGGGCCAGGGGATCATTCCCTTGACTCGTACTGATGATAAATTTTTTACTCCACGAGAAATTGAACAAAAAGCTGCCGAATTGGCCTATTTCTTGCGCGTACCAATTGAAGTATTTTGAGGTATCTTTTTTGAACTGAGTTGAATGAAGAAAAGAAGAATTGGAAGAAGAAAAGTTTTCTCAACACAGGGAGGAAGTCCCTTCTAAATTGGATTTGTTATTGTAAGGGGATTTTTAAGTATTTATCTAAAGGAAGGAACAAACGAGGATAAGAGAAATTTGCTTTTAATTTTTTTTTATCCAAGTTAGATATATCGCATACTATTCTTCCTTTTTCATCCGAAAGGGCTTTTTTTTTATTCTATTTCACTATTTCATTCCATCTAGATCTAAGAAAGAACCCAATGCACTGAAATTCCACTAATAACTAATATACAAAAAAGAAGAATAGATACAGGGTATCAAACCTATAGAGTTTTTGCTTCAAAGAAATAGAAATATCATGAAATAGAAATATCATCATATAGAGTCAGGGAATGGAATAGAGTCAGCGAATGAAGCATATTCATTAACAACTCCATTTACAGATCAAAAATGAAAAAAAAGAAAGCATTGCCTTCTTTACTATATCTTGTATTTATCGTACTTTTGCCTTGGGGGGTCTCTTCCTCATTTAACAAATGTCTGGAACTTTGGATTAAGAATTGGTGGAATACCAGGCAATCCGAAACTCTCTTAACTGATATTCAAGAGAAAAGGATTCTAGAAAGATTCATAGAATTAGAAGAACTTTCTCTCTTGGACGAGATGATAAAAGGGAAACTAAAGACACATGTACAAAAACCTCCTACAGGAATACACAAGGAAATAATACAATGGGTCAAAATAAATAATGAGGATCATCTCCATACCATTTTGCATTTCTCGACAAATATAATCTGTTTGGCTATTCTAAGTGGTTCTTTTTTTCTGGGTAAAGAGGAACTTGTCATTTTGAATTCTTGGGTTCAGGAATTCTTCTATAATTTAAATGACTCAATAAAAGCTTTTTTTATTCTTTTAGTTACTGATTTTTTTGTTGGATTTCACTCCACCCGTGGTTGGGAACTAGTAATTCGTTGGGTCTACAACGATTTTGGATGGGCTCCTAACGAGCTTATTTTCACTATTTTTGTTTGTAGTTTTCCAGTAATTCTAGATACATGTTTGAAATTTTGGGTCTTTTTTTGTTTAAATCGTCTATCTCCTTCGCTTGTAGTCATTTATCATTCAATTAGTGAAGCATAAATTCATTTGATCTCCCGATATTAATATTAATCAAATTAGCAAGCATCTTTTTTTAGAAAGAAAGCCCTTTTCCATTTTAGCAAAATTCTTTCTATTTATACCTACTTTAAGGTATTCATCATTGCAGTACAACTGTTGCAGTAGAATGACAACAGATTCGTGTATAGGGAACTAGATTAGCTTAGCTACCTATCTAATTTATTGTAGAAATTCTGGGATCTGCGATTGGACATGGAAAATAGAAATACTTTTTCTTGGGTAAAGGAACAGATAACTCGATCGATTTCTGTATCGATCATGATATACGTAATAACTCGGACATCTATTTCAAATGCATATCCCATTTTTGCGCAGCAGGGTTATGAAAACCCACGAGAAGCAACTGGACGAATTGTATGTGCCAATTGCCATTTAGCTAGCAAGCCCGTCGATATTGAAGTTCCCCAAGCTGTGCTTCCCGATACTGTATTTGAAGCAGTTCTTCGAATTCCTTATGATATGCAATTGAAACAAGTTCTTGCTAATGGAAAAAAGGGAGGGTTGAATGTAGGTGCTGTTCTTATTTTGCCCGAGGGATTCGAATTAGCGCCGCCCGATCGTATTTCCCCTGAGTTAAAAGAAAAGATAGGAAATCTTGCTTTTCAGAGTTATCGTCCCGATAAAAAAAACATTCTTGTGATAGGCCCTGTTCCCGGTAAGAAATATAGTGAAATTGTCTTTCCCATTCTTTCCCCTGATCCTGCTACGAAGAAAGATGCTCATTTCTTAAAATATCCCATATATGTAGGGGGAAACCGAGGAAGAGGACAGATCTATCCTGATGGTAGCAAGAGTAACAATACAGTCTATAATGCTACGTCAACAGGTATAGTAAGAAAAATACTACGTAAAGAAAAGGGGGGGTATGAAATATCCATAGTTGATGCATCAGATGGACGCCAAGTGATTGATATTATACCTCCCGGACCAGAACTTCTTGTTTCAGAGGGGGAATCCATCAAGCTTGATCAACCATTAACAAGCAATCCTAATGTGGGAGGTTTTGGTCAGGGGGACGCAGAAATCGTGCTTCAGGATCCATTACGTGTCCAAGGCCTTTTGTTCTTCTTCGCATCCGTTATTTTGGCACAAGTTTTTTTGGTTCTCAAAAAGAAACAGTTTGAAAAGGTTCAATTGTACGAAATGAATTTCTAGGTCCCGGGATTTCTTACCATCAAGTTGGTAAAAAGCCTCGATTTATTGGCAATTGCTAGAATTATCTATGATCTATTTTGGAAATCCTTTTTTTGTTTAGACTGCTTTTTGTTTATGAGATGTCTGGAATTCCTTATTTATATCCCATGCAAAAGAAGAGAATCCAAGGCAAAGGCGAGAACAATCAAATTAAAATTTCTTCTTTTTCGGAGGGATTGCAGGTCTTCTTAATCGTCTATTCGGCACAAGAAAAAGCCTTTTTCTTGTGCCGATTCTTCTTGTATCAAAATAAGAATCCTTTTTCTTCCTAATTCGTCAAAGATTACTATTTCTTCTTTATTCGGGTCTGTCTCTTGGACCTCTTTTTCTTTTGCTTAGGTTTAGCCGAGGTAGTGGACAAACAGAGGGGAAGAAAATATGGCGGGGGAAAAATTTCTTGTGATTGTGAGCAAATTGCTTGGCTTGTTTAATTAAGTTCAACTTCAAATTTACAGAAATTTTGCAAAAAAAAAGTAAACTCTTCCATTGAAGGTTTTTTTATTTTTAGGCTAGTTGAATAGTTTTGATTAAGGTTTTATTAGTTTATTACTCGAAACTAAATCAAGGATTTTCAGGATACTTCCTTCGTGGAATAAGATATTGGATCCTCGAGTGATCTCTTTTTCTTGTTGCTTCATAAGAGTGAATCGAATAGATTCAATTCGCGTTATAAGAGTAAAATAAAAATTCCGCGGGTCCTTTCCGCTCTAATCAGATAAAGGGGGGTAAGGACCCGCTAAGCTCCTACTTTTTCATGTTTACAATCTGGTCCCTCCGATTACTATAGAGATGAACCCAATCCAGAATATGAACCATAAAAGAAAACACCTACTAAACCAATCACAGCAATACCAGCTACAGTACCTATCAGCCAAAGAGGAATTCTTCCAGTAGTATCGGCCATTTCCCCTACTTTCCTCCACATTTTATCAATTGGTCATGCTAGAGACAAAAACAGTCATGGGTAGTTATAAGGATGGTATCCTTCCAAATGGGATAAGAGAATTCTTATTAGTCTCTTTCTTTCTCTCAATTGAAGAAGTAATTGGAAAATAAAACAGCAAGTACAAAAATGAGTAATAAACCCCAGTATAGACTGGTACGATTCAATTCAACATTTTGTTCATTCGGGTTTGATTGTGTCATAGTTCTATAGTTGGAATTTGTTTTATCGTTGGATGAACTGCATTGCTGATATTGATCCCAAGAAAAAAACAGTAGGTACAGCTAGTCCGTGAATAGCCAGCCATCGCACTGTAAAAATAGGATAGGTTCGATCTATGGTCATTGAGGGCCTCCTAAAAGGATCTACTAAATTCATCGAGTTGTTCTAAAGAATCAAAACGGTCGGTTATTAACGGAATTCCTTGTCGGCTTTCCGTGAAATACTCGTTTGGCCTAGGACTTCCAAACACGTCATAAGCTAAACCCGTACTGACAAATAACCAACCCGCAATGAATAGGGAAGGTATAGTAATGCTATGAATAACCCAGTATCGAATACTGGTAATAATATCAGCAAAAGAACGTTCTCCCGTGCTTCCAGACATGCTGAACTCCCAAAATTTTTGTACATTCAAAAAAGGAATTGATTCCGTAAAAGATGGGATCGACCAGTAAATAGAAAATTACTGATATTTCATCCTTGTGAGATTGTCAATTTTGTACCAAAGGTGTATTTTGAGTATACCGAATTAGTATAGCTATCCTTCCTATGGCACAGCAATCTGGTTTTGCCTGGTTCCGAAACATAATTACTTTTTTATTTTTTTTTTGTCTATAGGTAAGCTATATGTTATTCAAGGCATCAATAGAAAACCCCATTTTTGTAGGTTCTACTTACTTTTCATTGGCTTCGGAATAATAGAGTAATTCGGAATAGCAGCCAAAATCTTGGGAAAATCTAAGTTAATGATCAATAGGTTTGGATAAATAATTTAGGAAGGATATTCTCATACTGACACAATACAAGGACAAGTATATGTGAAATCTATCCTTTCATAATTCGTAATTCATCCTTGTATTGTTTGTTGGATTAGGTCTAACTTTCTTGACCAAACTGCGAGCGCGGAACTTTACGAGATGAAATAGGGAAAGACAGAAGATAGAATAGAACTTAAAAGGATAATTGAAGTGACTCGTCTTCGAATCTACTTTGGTTGGAGTTCGAAAAAGGAATAAAAATAAAGTAAATTCAAGGAAGAGCTTTCTTTTTTTTTTTTTTTTAACAGCCCCTTGGCAGGTCGTGGAATGCTTTTGTTCTCCTCTTATTCCATATGGAATACAATCAGTTAAAATAAGAAGGAATAGGGGAATATTCGATCGTTCACTCCAAAAAGAGGGTCCTATTGAAAAAGAAATTATCCAAAATAGAAAGAAGTTTTTTTTTTCAAATTCAATTGTTTATTTATCTCTTATTCAAAAATTTCCCTGAAAATTGAATTTCTTTTTTTCATTCAATGGGGTTAGATGATCTAGTTCTTAATATTATTACTTTACTCAATTGACAAATTCCACAACAAATCTCTTGATTCGGAATTAGGGACTCATGTATCATCTGATGAATCCACTTTCTTTTACACTTCTGTATCTTACTCTATCTTGTTTTTTAGTATTATCTAAAATAACTGATGAATTATGAATTTTCCATAACTTAGGTAAATGCTTTACCAACATATGTAGTGTAGTAAAAAAAAATAAATGGAATTTAACTCTTTCATGCTTACTTTAACTAGTTATTTTGGTTTTCTACTGGCTGCTTTAACTATAACCCCAGCTCTATTTATTGGCTTGAACAAGATACGCCTTATTTGAATTGACTGAATAATTATAATTCAGAAAAGAAAAATCTTTCTTTGGGATTCCTGGCATTCTACGACTCTTTTCCAGACTAATTAGGAATTCTTTTCTTGGTCATTGAGATTCGTGGATAATTTAGAGTACTATTTAGGGATAGATCGTACCTCTTTTTTTATCCCCTCGAACAAATCGAAATGATTGAAGTTTTTCTATTTGGAATCGTCTTAGGCCTAATTCCTATTACTTTAGCGGGATTATTCGTGACTGCGTATTTGCAATACAGGCGTGGGGATCAGTTGGATCTTTGATTGAGTCATTTTTTTTTTTTGATTGACCTCCTCCAGACCAGAGAGGAGGTCAAATTGAAATTGGAGTTACAATTCAATTTTGTTAAGTTATTTTACTCTGCTTCGACATAAAATAGATGGAATCACGCTCTGTAGGATTTGAACCTACGACATCGGGTTTTGGAGACCCGCGTTCTACCGAACTGAACTAAGAGCGCTTTCATTCATTCAAAAAGAAAATCTTTTTCTATTCCTAATGTATCTCACGTACGTATAGTCTCCACAAATTCAAGTTATACCCACTTTACTTTAATTGATCTCGTCGCTACTGCCTATAAAGAAGAAAGAAGTAATAGGTAGGGATGACAGGATTTGAACCTGTGACATTTTGTACCCAAAACAAACGCGCTACCAAGCTGCGCTACATCCCTTTTCCAAATTAAATTGTTGTACAATGCCATTGTACACAATTCCTGTCTTCTTTTCCACATCATAATTTTCTTCTTCTTTCTTTCTCTATCTATATATAGAACCCTCGTGTCATTTCTTCTTTTTGGTCTCATATAATTAAGGAATTATATACATATAAAATCCAATATAATTTCGCCTATAAAAGAAGGATTACTTTTCCTTGGTAATATATAGGAAGAAGGGGTCATCTTTTTCTTTTTTAGGGATAGGAAAATTTCGTCGATATGGTTCATTTTATATATAGCATAACAATCTTGGGCAAGAGTTTATGATCATATATGTATTCCAACAAGGAAGGAGGATTTTCAATGCGGGATATAAAAACATATCTCTCTGTAGCACCCGTGCTAAGTACTCTATGGTTTGGTGCTTTAGCAGGTTTATTGATAGAAATTAATCGTTTATTCCCAGATGCTTTGTCATTCCCTTTTTTTTAATTCTAGTTATTGCTATGGGAGGGATAGATTTCTTCGTGATATGACAAAATTTGATCCTTTTCAATCTTTTTTTAGTATCGGAAGGAAAAAGAAAGAAAAGATGGATTGGGTTGAACCTCAGAGTCATTAAAAATTTGGTAAACCCCATTTTTGAAAATAGAAATTCAATTTAAAGGGGTACCCAAGCTAAATAAGGCCTCAGAAATCAGAGCATAGAAAAGGCGGGGCTGGCTAATTAAATGAAAGGATTTCGAACCAAAATCTTTGCTAATTCGACAAGGATTGTATTCTTTAATTATTTCTCTATTTTTTATTACTTAATTAAAGAATAAAAAAAAATTATTCTAATGAATTTTATTCTTCTTCTTCGGATTCAAAATAGAAGAATAAAAGAATAAGTAGAAGAATTAAGTTAAGTCAATCCAAAAAGAAAAGGAGGTTCATGGCCAAGGGAAAAGATGTTAGAATCAGAGTTATTTTGGAATGCATCAGTTGTGTTCGAAAAGGTGCCAATGAGGAATCGACGGGGATTTCTAGATATAGTACTCAAAAGAATCGCCACAATACACCCGGACAATTAGAATTCAAAAAATTTTGTCGTTATTGTCGCAAGCATACGACTCATCACGAAATAAAGAAATAGGAACATCGTGTGTTTGATCTTTCCAAACAACAGAAAGAGTAAGAACTTCATATTTAATATATAAAGAAAACATAGTATAGAATACAAAATACAAATCAACTCATCTGATTTCCGGTAGATATTATTTCATATGTATAGAGGGTATTCATATACTATAATATGAATCAAATAAGATATGGATCAAAGAAAAACTACTTCTTCTGGATCCTAAATTAATAAAATAAAGAAGTGAATTTTCAAATTTTCAAATTTTAAATAAGGAATAAATCATGTATACATCTAAACAACCTTTTCTTAAATCTAAGCAACCCTTTAGTAAATCCAAGCAAACTTTTAATAAATCCAAGCAACCCTTTCGTAAATCCAAGCAAACTTTTCGTAAATTCAAGCAACCTTTTCGTAAATCTAAACAACCTTTTCGTAGGCGTCCCCGGATTGGCCCGGGAGATCGAATTGATTATAGAAACATGAGTTTAATTAATAGATTTATTAGTGAACAAGGAAAAATATTATCGAGACGAATAAATAGATTAACCTTGAAACAACAACGATTAATTACTCTTGCTATAAAACAGGCTCGTATTTTATCTTTCTTACCGTTTCGTAACTATGAGAACGAAAAGCAATTTCAAGCCCAGTCAATTTCAATAATTACAGGTTCTAGACCCAGAAAAAATAGACATATTCCTCAATTAACGCAAAAGTACAATTCCAATCGAAACTTAAGAAACAACAACCAAAATTTAAGAAACAACAACCGGAACTTAAGTTCCGATTGTTGATGTTTTATTCGAATTCGAAAGGGCCAGACCTATATATATTATAAAGAAAGTAATCCAGCTCGTTGATTCCTACCACTTAATCTTAATTTATTGTATCTTCCCGGAGTTCCCTCTCCGGGAATTCATCTTTTATTATTCCAGTATATTACTTTATTTATACCTTTAATTGATGATCTTTATTTTATTGGAAATCGTGTAAAGATTATTTGGATTTGATACAGCTACTTGTGCAAGCATTTTACGATTAAGAATCAATTTCTTCTTGTACAGGTTGTGTATTAATTTACTATAACTATCGAATACTTTATATACCCGCGTTGCTGCGTTTATCCGAGTGATCCACAAACGACGAAAATCCCTCTTTTGCCTACCTCTATCTCGATGAGAGGAAACAAAAGCTCTTTTTACCTGTTGGGTAATCATTCGATTAAGTCTTAAATGAGCCCCTCTAAAGTTTGAGGCAAATGAACGCATTTTTGTTCGTCGTCTCCGGGCTATATATCCTCGCGGAACTCTGGTCATTGAATCAAATTAACCTTAATGAATAACTAATGATTTCTCTTCTTTTAGCCACCCTTTTTCTCATTAATAACAAAACTAATTATTCCGATATATAAAATATTAATTCCAATGGCTTTTGCTATAGTAACCTTCCCAACCACGATTTTTTATTCCACTCCGTTCAGTTATTTCTATACGAAATAACAAATTCATTCTAATAATACTAAAAAAAATAGTGGGTTCCATCGTTTCTATGGTTCCCTTTTAAACGGTGAGGCCCTCTCTATACACCGGAGCCCTTTCTTTCATCAAAAGGTATTGCGAACTTGTATAGTCCACATTCTTTGGCTCTACCTATCCATTATAGAGTAAATAGCTCTTTTCACAATAAGAGTTATCCATACAGTGACGGTATTTAATTATGAAAGTTGGCTAAGTAGCTGACCCTGTTAGTCCGTTCTTTTAAGATAAAGGAGCATAAGCCTTTTTCTTTTTATTACTATTTCCTCCGCTTAATGGATAACCATTTGCTACCAATGGGAGAATTGCTTCTTATTTCCAATTTAGATAATTGGATTTGCACCAAAGGAAACCATAAATTCCATATACCATAGAAATCTAGGATAGAGAAGCTATATCCTATTCATTGGTACTAATCATGGATACTTCAATTTTTTTTATATTTGTTTGAAGTCATGATCTGAACGAGT
>NW_028260960.1:0-35332 GCF_056163025.1 Triticum urartu | reverse complement strand
GTCACAAGGAAAACTATATCCAAAATCCTTTTTATCTGGCATTAATTTGGAACCGCGTGCATCTAAAGCGCCCTTTACTAAAATCAATGTAGTTGTATGCAAACCTAGAGCAATAGCATGATGAACCAAGAAATCCCCAGGTCCTATTGTTAAGAAAAGCGAATTACTATTCTCATTAACAGCATTCAACCATCCGGGCAACCATAGGCTTCGACCCGCATTGAAAGCGGGGCCATTCGTTGAAGATAAGAGTATATCGAACCCATATGTCGTCTTGCCATGAGCAGATTGTATCCATTGGGCAAATATAGGTTCGATCAAGATTTGCTTTTCTGGAGTACCAAAAGCAAGCATGACGTCGTTATGAACATAAAGGCCCAAGGTATGGAATCCTAGAAAGAGGCTAGCCCAACTTAAATGAGATATGATAGCTTCTTTATGGTCTAACATTCTTGCCAATACATTATCCTCATTCTGTTCCGGATTGTAATCCCTAATGAAAAAAATAGCTCCATGAGCAAAAGCCCCTGTCATGATGAACCCTGCAATATATTGGTGATGAGTATATAAAGCAGCTTGAGTAGTAAAGTCTTGTGCTATGAATGCATAAGGAGGTAAAGAGTACATATGTTGAGCTACTAAGGAAGTAATAACCCCTAAAGAAGCTAGAGCAAGACCTAACTGAAAATGAATCGAATTGTTGATTGTGTCATAAAGGCCCTTATGCCCACGCCCTAATCGACCCCCCGGAGGAGTATGCGCTTCTAAAAGATCTTTAATACTGTGCCCAATTCCGAAGTTAGTTCGATACATGTGACCGGCAATGAGAAAAATAAATGCAATAGCTAAATGATGGTGAGCCATATCGGTCAGCCACAAACTTTGTGTTTGTGGATGGAATCCCCCAAGAAGAGTTAGAATGGCAGTTCCCGCTCCTTGAGCGGTACCAAATAAATGATTACTCGAATCAGGGTTTTGGGCATAAAGATTCCATTGACCCGTCAAAAGGGGTCCCAACCCCTGGGGATAGGGTAATACATCTAAGAAATTATTCCATCGAACGTACTCCCCCCTGGATGCGGGAATAGCAACATGAACTAAATGTCCTGTCCAAGCCAAAGAACTTACCCCGAAAAGTCCTGACAAATGATGATTGAGACGAGATTCCGCGTTTTTGAACCACGAAAGGCTTGGTTTCCATTTGGGTTGTAGATGTAACCAACCCGCTATTAAGGACAGCGTAGAAAGAAATAATAGAAAAAGAGCTCCAGTATAAAGATCCTCATTGGTGCGTAATCCTATTGTATACCACCACTGATAAACTCCAGAATAAGCAATATTCACTGGACCAGCAGCACCTCCTCGAGTAAAGGCTTCCACAGCGGGTTGACCAAAATGAGGATCCCAAATCGCATGAGCAATAGGTCTTACGTGTAAAGGATCCTGTATCCATGATTCAAAATTTCCTTGCCAAGCTACATGAAACAGATTTCCGGACGTCCATAGAAAGATTATTGCTAATTGCCCAAAGTGAGAAGCAAAAATGTTCTGATAAAGACGTTCTTCAGTAATATCATCATGACTTTCGAAATCATGTGCGGTAGCAATACCAAACCAAATACGACGAGTAGTGGGGTCCTGAGCTAAGCCTTGGCTAAACCTGGGAAATCTTAATTCCATAATGCCTTTCAAATCCTCCTAGCCACTATCCTACTGCAATAATTCTCGCTAAGAAGAATGCCCATGTCGTGGCAATTCCACCCAGAAGGTAATGGGTTACTCCTACAGCGCGTCCTTGTATAATGCTCAAGGCTCTAGGCTGAGTAGCAGGAGCAACTTTTAATTTGTTATGAGCCCAAACGATAGATTCAATGAGTTCTTGCCAATAACCACGGCCGCTGAATAAAAACATTAAACTGAAGGCCCAGACAAAATGAGCACCTAAGAAAAAAAGACCATATGCAGATAATGAAGAACCATAAGACTGAATGACTTGCGATGCCTGTGCCCACAAGAAATCTCGAAGCCACCCATTAATCGTAATGGAACTCTGTGCAAAGTTTCCCCCTGTAATATGAGTTACCACCCCTTGATCACTTATAGTACCCCAAACATCCGACTGCATTTTCCAACTGAAATGGAAAATGACTACCGAAATTGCATTGTACATCCAGAATAAACCTAAGAAAACATGATCCCAGGCGGATACTTGACATGTTCCCCCTCGGCCAGGCCCATCGCAAGGAAAGCGAAAACCTAGATTTGCTTTATCGGGTATCAAACGGGAACTCCGAGCAAATAAAACACCTTTCAAAAGTATTAATACAGTCACATGTATGGTAAATGCATGAATGTGATGGACTAAAAAATCTGCGGTTCCTAATGGAATAGGTAACAAAGCCACTTTGCCACCTACTGCTACTAACTCGCCGCCTCCCCACGTTAAGCTAGTACTTGTTGTTGCACCAGGAGCTGTTACGCCAGGCGCAGTAGCATGGATATTTTGTACCCATTGAGCAAAGATAGGTTGTAATTGTATGGCAGTATCCGAAAACATATCTTGTGGACGGCCTAAAGCACTCATGGTATCATTATGAATGTACAAGCCAAAACTGTGAAAACCTAGAAATATACATACCCAGTTAAGGTGGGATATGATTGCATCGCGGTGTCTAAGGACGCGATCTAATAGATCGTTGTATCGAGTAGTTGGATCATAGTCTCTTACCATAAAAATTGCTGCATGTGCAGCAGCACCGACTATTAGAAATCCGCCAATCCACATGTGGTGTGTGAACAAGGAAAGTTGTGTACCATAGTCAGTAGCTAGGTATGGATAGGGAGGCATAGAATACATATGATGAGCTACAACAATGGTTGTAGAGCCTAGCATAGCTAGGTTAAGAGATAATTGAGCATGCCATGACGTTGTTAAGATTTCATAAAGACCCTTATGGCCTTGTCCTGTAAATGGGCCCTTGTGAGCCTCCAAAATATCTTTAAGTCCATGGCCAATACCCCAATTGGTCCTATACATATGACCTGCGATTAGGAAAAGAATAGCAATAGCTAAATGATGGTGCGCAATATCGGTCAGCCAGAGACCACCGGTTACTGGATCTAGTCCTCCGCGAAAAGTCAGAAATTCTGCGTATTTGGACCAATTTAAAGTGAAAAAAGGGGTTGCTCCTTCGGCAAAACTAGGATAAAGTTGAGCCAAAAGGTCCCGATTCAAGATAAATTCATGAGGAAGTGGTATCTCTTTAGGATCCACCCCAGCGTCAAGAAATTGGTTAATTGGTAAAGATACATGAATTTGGTGCCCCGCCCAAGAAAGAGACCCAAGTCCTAATAATCCCGCTAAGTGGTGATTCAACATGGATTCTACATCTTGGAACCAGGCCAATTTGGGAGCGGCTTTGTGATAATGGAACCAACCAGCAAAAAGCATTAACGCTGCAAAAATCAATGCACCAATTGCAGTACAATAGAGTTGTAATTCACTAGTTATTCCAGATGCTCGCCAAAGCTGAAAAAAACCAGAGGTTATTTGGATTCCTCGGAAACCCCCGCCTACATCACCATTCAATATTTCTTGCCCTACTATAGGCCAAACTACCTGAGCACTGGGTCCAATGTGAGTAGGATCACTTAGCCATGCTTCATAATTGGAAAAACGGGCGCCATGAAAGTACATGCCACTCAACCAAAGAAAGATAATGGAAAGTTGCCCGAAATGAGCACTAAAGACTTTTCGAGAAATCTCCTCCAAATCACCAGTATGACTATCGAAATCGTGAGCATCAGCATGTAGGTTCCAGATCCAAGTGGTAGTATCAGGGCCCTTAGCTAGTGTTCTTGAGAAATGGCCGGGTCTGGCCCATTCCTCAAAAGATGTTTTTACAGGATCCCTATCCACAACAATTTTTACTTCTGGTTCCGGCGAACGAATAATCATTAAGTCCTCCTCTTTCCGGACAAGACATACAAAGAGACCCGCCAACTGTCTTTTTAGTGAATCTTTGAAAGATATATATTTTGAAAGATAGATTTTGAAAGATAGATTTTGAAAGATAGATATTGTGATTAGTTCTTTTCTTTACTATCTACCATCCTTCTATTTTTTTTTTAGTTATTCACTGGAGCAATTATATATTGAAGTCAATCCGAGGCAAGTGTTCGGGTCTATTATGACATAAAGATTAGGTGCCTAACGGACATTGTTTATCTTGAAAAACAAATATTTCTCGACGTAAGAAAAAAATCTTTTTTATTTTTAATTTAAGAAACTAGTGTATTTTTTTTGAGGGCATAAGCTCCTATCTATATCTACTTTCCTTGAGCATAATATAGGGTTTTTTATTTGATTCTAAATTCCAAGATAACTCATTAGAATTATTAATAAGATGGTCCTAATATATTAGCAATATTTAGATTGCCCCCTCTTTTTATTCACTTTATTACTTCTATTCTAGACCCTATCCCTATGGTTTATTCTTATGAAATATCATATAAAATAGAAGGTATAAGAAATGGATATAATGAAATTCTTGATTCGATCTTACGACCTAATTTATTTGATTAATGGATCAACAACCAAACCACCCATTTTATGAAAAAGAAGGAGCATGGTCTTATTCAAATTCAAAGCGCTTCGTAATCTTCAACCAGTTCTGTGCTTCAATATAATTTCCCGGAGTAAGCGCTATAGCTTGTTTCCAATATTCAGCAGCTTGATCAAACCAAGCTTCCGCAATTTCCGAATCACCCTGTAGAATGGCCTGTTCTCCTCGGTCGGAATAGGAAGTTCCTTCCCTTAGAACCGTACTTGAGAGTTTCCTACCTCATACGGCTCAGAAATTGCTATCTGAATTTCCCCTATCTTAACTGAATTCGATTTATCAAAAATCGATCCAATTTGTTCTTGGGTTAAGCAGAAGAAATTAATTACCTAAGTTTCAAACCCTAATTTTTATCAATAATCAGTTTGATCTTTTTTCCCACCTTCAGAAGAATGAAGCATAGATAGATATAGAGCCTTCGTTCAAATTTTCTGAGAGGTAACTATCCCGGTTTCATATATGAAATCTCTATAGAATCCTTGAAAAAGACTTTTTTCCATAAGAAAGAAAAAAGAACTTACTATCTTTGGGATCTGATACTACACCGCTGCTTAATCCCTTAGTGGATCGGCTCTATTACATAAGCGGATTCCTAAATTTTGCCCCATATCATGGGATAAGTAAGCAGTTTTTTTTAGTTGTATCGACCCAGTCGCTCACTAATTGATCTTTACGGTGCTTTCTCTATCAATTTGAGAAACTTTATCCATAGAGTAGTAGTATAGGCCATACTTTCTTCGTTTTTTGATTCTCGTGAAGTGTCCTTCCTTCCTACAGCTGATAGGGAAAAATCGTTGTTTTTACGATCCCTATGTAGAAAGCCCTTTTTTTCTAGTATTTACTAGAAAATTTGATCCTCTCTTTTTTTTTTTTCTTTCTATAGTGGAGATAGTCGCACGTAATGACAGATCACGGCCATATTATTAAAAGCTTGCGGTAAGAAGGGGTTTCGTTCTAGTGCCCGGAAATAATATTCCAAAGCCTTTGTATGCTCTCCATTGCTTGTGTGTATAAGGCCTATGTTATAGAGTATATAACTTCGATCATAGGGATCGATTTCTAGTCGCGTAGCTTCATAATAATTTTGCAAAGCTTCCGCATAATTTCCTTCGGATTGAGCCAACATCCGTTACGGTCGTTCATTCTATTCAAAAAATCTCCGTTCCAAAACCGTACATGAGGTTTTCATCTCATACGGCTCCTCCCTTCTGTACATAATAGTACTAAGCGAAATAATCTATAGAATCAAAATAGAATTAGTCCCGTCTCATTATGAACCGAAAGGGGCTGGTATTTTTCCAAGAAATCTCTAGCCAACCTTCCCACAAGAGGTTTTTCTTAACACCAATGAATTCTATTAATGCTAGAGGAAAACGATAGCTCCAATAATTTCTTTGTTCTCAACGCCTCCTATTTAGAGGAATTAGCTACTTCAACGATCTTTGATGGTTATAGGGGTATCCAAAGTACAAACCTGATGGTTGTTTGTTATCCCAACCATTCTTCCCAGCCCTGATACCGATCAGGAAAGGGGTAATTTCTAACAAAGTTTTTCTCTTGTTGATTCCTATTTCTAGGTGTAGTGCTTTTCTCCCCTATGCTGCCTACGGATACTAATAGAGTAGGATTGGCCTGTAATCCATACCATACCATATCCTGTAGGTGTAACCTTTCGCTCAATACTCAAATCTACAATTGAAGTATCTGAAGCCGCATCAATCGAGGATACACGACGGAAGGAATTGTTAGTTCGCCTCACCTTCCCGAAGCGTGGGTTTGTTTGCTTTACAAATTTGGTTCTCTCTATGCCAACCCCCCTCTCTTTTTCGTAAGACTGAGGTATAGGTAGGGCTAAAAAAAAGCAAAAAAAAGAGTCAAATCGCACCATCTCTATAATAAGTAAATGCCTTTTTTTCTCCTGAGGTTGTCGGAATTATTCGCAATAAAATATTGGCTACAATTGAGGAGGTCTTATCAATGAAATTTCCATTTCCACGGGATCTAGGCATAATTCCCAACCCATTCTATATAGAATTGTTTTCATTCCTTCACAAAATAACATAAAAACAAACACATTCGATTCTTATAATTATAAATAGATTGATCCATATGCTCTACTCTAAATCCATATGCTTTAAATGGATAAGAGAGATATGGATTTTCCGCTCAGCTCAAATTGTATCCTTTTCCTTCTGCTTGGACACGAAGAGATATGAAATATTTGACTAAGACTGGATTTCATTCCACTTTCCTATTTCTGAACAACAACTTATGTTATCAACTATTTCGTGTTTTCAAAGTTATTAATTGTCTCATACCCTATTTTTGATTTCGATAGTATGGTGTAGCGTATCTTATGCAAACGGAATTCTAAGGTTTCTTTATTTTATTATGCAATAAGAAGAATTCTTCCATTTTCTTTTTCTTTAGTTGCGGGAAAACCCAAATTAAAACTTTTATTTTATAGCGAGCGCAATTTCTAGTAAAAAATCCTGTATCCTTCCACTTAGATCAAAAGGAATTTTTCCAATAGAACTATGGAACCCCCGAGTGGTTGCGGTTGTACCTGTACTGCAGGAATAAGAAAACTCGCTATTCACTCAGTTTATTTTCCATAATAAGTTATGTAGGAGAGATGGCCGAGCGGTTCAAGGCGTAGCATTGGAACTGCTATGTAGACTTTTGTTTACCGAGGGTTCGAATCCCTCTCTTTCCGTTTTTCTTAATTCATCAACGTTAAGGATCACAATGTATCAAATCAAATAACAATTTTTTCCAGCAATAATATAATATCTTATATTATCTTATTTTGATTTAATAGAAATTAGAAATTCTCTATAGCAAATTACTGTGGTATGTAAAATACACATAGAGGAAAAAAGAAAAAAGGATCCTAATCCTAGGGTTAATCAATTTTAGCTAGTTGATGGGAAAATACAAATTAATGGTAATGGTCTTAGGGCGATTTAGTTCGGGGAAAGGGGAAGGGGAAGAAAATTCTATGAACCTTTCCTTTTTTCGTTAAGTTCAAGTCTGACGAGAGTAATATTCTACAACTAACAACTCATTTATTTTGAGACCGACCCACTTCCTATCTAGGATTTTATTTACTAGTCCTTTATATTCCAACGTGTCAATCGCCAAATGCTTTGGCAATTTCCCCGGGTCCGATGAAGCAATATAATTTTGAACCAGACCTTTTGATCTTTGGTTATCTTTCGTAGTAATAATATCTCGGGGTTTGCAACGAAAACTTGGTATATTGACTATACGACCATTAACTAAAATATGTCTATGGTTGACTAATTGGCGGGCCCCAGGAATGGTTGAAGCCATACCCAATCGAAAAAGGATATTATCCAAACGCATTTCAAGTAATTGTAGTAAAACCTGGCCTGTTGACCTTTTTGCTTTTCCAGCGATATGTACATATCTAAGTAATTGTCGTTCTGTCAGACCATAATGAAAACGCAATTTCTGTTTTTCTTGAAGACGAATACGATATTGCTCCTTTTTCCCAGAATTGAATTTTTTTTTAAGATTACTTCCGGATTTAGGTGTTTTTCTAGTGAGTCCTGGTAAAGCTCCCAGACGGCGTATTTTTTTTAAACGAGGTCCTCGATAACGGGACATGAAGACTCCTTTTTTTATTTTATTGAAATTTCATTTTACACAATTAATTTCATTGTATTTACATTACAGAATACATCGAAATTAAAACTGAATTAAACTACAGGATAAACAGAGTAAAATCAACTAAAGTACCCCAAAAAATGGAATTTCATCAAAATCTTTTTTTTTTGTATATATATTATTTATTTTATTGTTTTGTATCTAGCAAAATTGTAAGGTAAAAAACATAAAAGATCCTGGATTCTCCATTTAATTCGGAAAAAAAGAGATTCTTGTTCGTAGAACATCGATAGAGAAAAAAAAGCCGACTATCGGATTTGAACCGATGACCCTCGCATTACAAATGCGATGCTCTAACCTCTGAGCTAAGTGGGCTTACATAACGGAAATAGTGTAACAAATAGAAATAGGTATAGTATAGGAAATCCGTAAAATCTCAGATATTAGTTATTAATCTTAGCTATTAACTAGTTCTAAATTTGAAGTTATACTTATAAAAATAAAAAAATACTAAAACTTCTTAAAGATAAAGTTAGCTTGATATGCTTAACTATAGGATATTAAAAAATAAAATTATAGAATTTATTGGTATTTTCATTCGATCATTATAGACTTTATTATTTGTTAATAATTTGAGGATTAATATTTCACTAAGGGGAACATAGAGTCAGAGTAAATAAAATTGCTAATTCTGATTAGAAAAAAAGAATAAATATCAAGCGTTATAGTATAATTTTGAATACTATAAAAAAGTAAGACGGGAGGTGGGGGAGATAAAAACTTTTGGATATATTGATTCGGATTGAATTGCAAATACATCAAGGATAGAATCAATTCAATTCTGAATTGCAATAAGCAAGCGAGGTCTCTCAAATAGAGTCGAACTGAACTGCTAGACTACGTTGAGTGATGAACTCAATGATTCAAAAAAAAAACTAAGAGATGGATGAAATTACACAAGGAATCCTGGTCTCAAAGAAGAGGGAAATGGGGATATGGCGAAATCGGTAGACGCTACGGACTTGATTGTATTGAGCCTTGGTATGGAAACCTGCTAAGTGGTAACTTCCAAATTCAGAGAAACCCTGGAATTAAAAAAGGGCAATCCTGAGCCAAATCCGTGTTTTGAGAAAACAAGGGGTTCTCGAACTAGAATACAAAGGAAAAGGATAGGTGCAGAGACTCAATGGAAGCTGTTCTAACGAATCGAGTTAATTACGTTGTGTTGTTAGTGGAATTCCTTCTAGTTCTAAATTAGAGAAAGAGGGGTTTTATACCTTATACATTTAATAAACACGTATAGATACTGACATAGCAAACGATTAATCACAGAACTCATATTATATTCTAATTATAATATAGGTTCTTTATCTTTTTTAAAAATGAAATTAGAAATGATAATGATTATGAAATAAAAAACTCATATCATAATTTTTTTTTTTCATTATTGTGAATCCACTCCAATCGAATATTGAATAATCAAATTCTTCAATTAAAATTCAAAGTTTTCGAGATCTTTAAAAAAGTGGATTAATCGGACGAGGACAAAGAGAGAGTCCCATTCTACATGTCAATACTGACAACAATGAAATTTCTAGTAAAAGGAAAATCCGTCGACTTTATAAGTTGTGAGGGTTCAAGTCCCTCTATCCCCAAATCCTCTTTTATTCCCTAACTATACTATATTATTATTATTTATCCTCTTTTTTTTTTTCTTTTTATCAATGCACTTTTTTTTCTTTTTATCAATGCAATGGGTTTAAGATTCATTAGCTTTCTCATTCTACTCTTTCACAAAGGAATGCGAAGAGAACTCAATGGATCTTATCCTATTCATTGAATAGATTTCTTTTTTATTAGAGTATCGGCAAGAAATCTTGGTTATTCACTCTATTTTTAAGTTTTATTTAAGTAAACCATGCACAATGCATAGGACTACCCCCCCCATTTTCAAATTTAAAATTTGAAATACTTTAATTAATTTTTAGTCCTTTTAATTGACATAGATACAAATACTCTACTAGGATGATGCACAAGAAAAGGTCAGGATAGCTCAGTTGGTAGAGCAGAGGACTGAAAATCCTCGTGTCACCAGTTCAAATCTGGTTCCTGGCAGAGAAAAAAAAAAAAAAGATCCACCGAATAGGTATTGATCCAAATACCTCGAGATGGATTGTGATACATATTCATTAATAATATTTATTCATCTAAGTGGATAAATCTATAATATAAATATAGAGGCACTTCTTTTTCTTTTTAAAGAAGTTTTAAAATATATCTTTTCTTTATGATAAAGAAGGGGGTGAGATTCCCCTTTATTTTTTTGCGTTTCTTAATTTTGTATTCCGCTATTCCGACGAATATTTTTTTAGTCTTGCTTATCTTTATCTTATCTTATTTTCCTAGTTGTGCTAAGTAATGTGCGCGGTACAAAGTTCCTGGTAGAGAACTTCTTTGAGTCATCCTATTTTTCTGTTCATATGAAGGAAATTAATATGCGATTTTCAAAATAGGGGAATCCAAATGAAACCCTTTTTTTGCTCAGTCTATCTGGAATGCTTTTGTATAATTAGGAATTAATTATAAATAGGTATTCCGTTTCATCTAGGAAAAGAACCTAAAAATATTCCTTGACTTGAATAAAATCTGGAGTTGTGTTGTATAAGTGAGCATGAATTTCTTATCATTCAATGAGCATCTTGTATTTCATAAAAATTGGGGGTTATATAATCCTTACGTAAGGGCCAGCCTATCCAACTTTCAGGCATTAGGATACGTTTAAGGCGCGGATGATTATCATAAGAGATTCCCACCATATCATAAGATTCGCGTTCTTGAAAATCGGCACTTCTCCAAATCCAGAAGACAGACGGAATTCTAGGATTATCCTTTTGGGCAAAGACTTTTATGCAGACTTCTTCTGGATTATCTATACCATATTGTATTCTCGTAAGATGATACACGCTAGCTAAAGATCCACCGGGTGCTACATCATAAGCACATTGGGAGCGTAAATAATTGTAACCATATACATATAAAATGACAGCAATGGAATCCCAATCCCCTGCTTTTATTTGTAAAGTCTCTATTCCTCGGTGATCAAAGCCCAAAGATCTATGAACCACCTCATGTTTGACTAGCCAATTAGATAACCAACCCTGCTGCATTGTCTTCATCTCTCCCTCTTTGTATAAATATTTCACATTTCGGATGCAAGTTTGAAAGATTGCCCTGCTTTTTATTTTTCTACACAAAAGAGCCCCTCTCCTAATTCACTAATTTGTAGGAAGGTACTGAACTTTTGGATTTGAAAAAAGTTTCAGAAGATATATCTAATGTAGATGGTGATTGATAGAGCAATTCTTGCTCATAAGTTCCTGTATGAGTACTGCGCCTAACATAAAGCTTGTGACTGGTAGTAAAACATCTATTTTTATTTTGAGATAGAGTTTGATCCTCAACTATTTCTCGCGATATCTTCTTACGAAGTTTTGTTAGGGCATCTATAACTGCCTCCGGTTTAGGTGGGCAGCCCGGCAAGTAGACATCCACAGGAATTAACTTATCAACTCCCCGAACAGTACTATAGGAATCCGTACTGAACATTCCCCCTGTAATAGTACAGGCTCCCATAGCAATGACGTATTTTGGTTCAGGCATTTGCTCGTATAATCTCACTAAAGAGGGAGCCATTTTCATTGTTACCGTACCGGCTGTTAAAATTAGGTCTGCTTGCCTAGGACTTGATCTTGGTACCAATCCATAACGATCAAAGTCGAATCGTGAGCCTATTAATGAAGCAAATTCAATGAAACAACAACTGGTACCGTATAGAAGGGGCCATAAACTGGAGAGTCTTGACCAATTCGAAAGATCATTTGGTGTAGTTGAAATAACAGAATTGGAACTTGTTTGGTCAAGTAAGGGAAACTCAATCAAATTCATAACTGTCTCAATAGAATCTTTTCCTTCTTTTTTTTTGTCTAAATATTCAGTTAAGACCATTCCAAGGCTCCTTTTCGCCATGCATAAACTAAACCAACAACTAAGATAAGCACGAAAATCAAAGCTTCGATAAAAACGGATACACCCAATACGTCGAAACTCATTGCCCAAGGGTATAGAAAGACGGTTTCCACATCAAAAACAACAAAAACGAGCGCAAACATATAATAGCGTATTCGGAATTGTACCCAAGCCCCTCCCATGGGTTCTATACCCGATTCATAACTAGAAAGCTTCTCTGGTCCTTCACTAACCGGGGCTAAAAGTCCTGAAATCGAAAATGCCAAAATAGGAATAAGGCTTGCTATTATTAGAAATGTCCAAAAAATATCATATTCGTGAAGCAGAAACATAATGTACTCCCATTAATGTGGAATAGGCGGAACTTAAATTAGTCAATTCAATTCAGCATTGTCAATTTATCCAGAACTTCTCTCTTTTCCTCGGTGAAACAAGAATCTTTTTTGTTCAAACAAAAGCGCTTAGTTTAAGTTTAGCCTTTGTTTCCTCTGTGCTGCATCTTCTTTAAAGATTCATCCAATGGAATCCCAACTCCCTTTCTTTTGGATTTCCATTCTATTTAGATATGGTGTATGTAGATCTAATTCTTATATAAAGAAAACTTTCTCGTTTCACTTTGTCTCGCTTTCTCTAGAATCTCTAGAAAAAAGAATAGCTCTATCCTTTATTTAATATTTAATAATAAAATAATAAGAGACTATTAAATAAAAATGAGAATACTACTAAATTAGAACCTAATTAAGATAGTAGGACTAATCTATGCAGTATAATTAATGAGAAGTAATACTATAAAATAAAAATAAAGAACTCTATTTCAGAACTATGAGACAGAATATTCTGTTTTCTTATTTACTCTTTACTTTATTTTTTCTATTTAAAGTTGATCAATTTACATAATGTATCTATAAACAAAGTAATAAATATACTTAAAACAAAGTAGGAATTCGCAAAATGGATAAAATCATTGCAGTTATTATAGGGAAGTCTAGAGATATCCTATTTGAAGGAGGACGGGATTCAAATCAGGGAAAGGATCCTTTCTTCTATTGATTTGATAGAAATTCGTTTTTCTTTTCCTGTCTGTATGATTTTGATTTTCGATGAATGAGCCTTTGGTAATGCTTTTATCTCTATTCTATGTCGCAGGCGCCTATCCAGTCTATAAACAAATACTAATGAGAAAATGAAAACTATACTAAACTAAAGAAAACATAGGATAGAGATCCTAAAATCTAAAAAAGGGCATATTAGGGCTATACGGATTCGAACCGTAGACCTTCTCGGTAAAACAGATCAAACGGATTATTATCGAAATGATTTGAACTGTTTCAAAGACCCAACATGCATTTTTTTGCATTGGGCTCTTTCATAAACTGATTTAAAGATCAGTTAGTCCACCATAGTTTTTCTTTACGGAAAGATAATGAGATGGCTCCCTGTGCTCTGATTGATTTTTTGTATTATGATCTATCTAGGAGCAATACCAAAGTGTTTCAAAGGAGGATTACCTTGACTTAGGTCTGCCTCCGGTCTAAATTAAATCAACCTAAGTGAAATGGAGTCTCTATCGTTCCACTGCAAGAGTTAACTATGAGACTTCATACACCTTAAAGTTCATAGAACGAAAAGAAGTTTTTTGGAGGCCCTTATCCTCATTACGCCTAGCATTTAGTGGGCTGGATATTTACCTTATCAACTAGCAAATCCATAAGGGTTCTATTTGATTAGGCACCTGAATTGGCACCTGAATCGGACTGAACCGACTGTTTGTCAGGCTACTGTTCTCCTATTCTCTCGAATCTATGAAGTAAGACATTGATTTTGCAATAAGATCGATTATGTTCATTGCATAATAAGCTCCTTTGAAAAGCATTGGCGCACGTGTAAACGAGTTGCTCTACCGAACTGAGCTATAGCCCTTATCAGAGATATCTTAACATATAGATAATTTCTTGTCAAGATGAATATTTTCTAATGCCAGAGAGATACCCCTTTGATCTGTATCTGTTTAGTATTTAGTTTAGTATTTAGTATATAACAGACCAATAACAGAGCGGTATTGCTTAGAAAAGGGATTCAATATATAATCGATCGAAGTAATGGGTCTTCCTTTGTGGTGATAAATTGCCTACTTAACTCAGTGGTTAGAGTATTGCTTTCATACGGCGGGAGTCATTGGTTCAAATCCAATAGTAGGTAAGTAGGTAGAAAAATTACTAGATAGCATTGGACTTACTTCGCTTCGCTATCTAATAACTTTTTCTACCCCTCTTCCCTTTTTCTTTGTATCAACTATAAACCACTGGATTGTCTTCAATTGGATGGGGGAATCCAATTGACAGCCTCGATTCGTATCCTAGCTCGTCTGAGAGCGAGCTTCGCTTCAACCAAATCTTTCGTACCCTCAGCTTTACTCAAGTTAGCTTCGGCTATTTCAAGTGCCTTTTGAGCTTCTTCCGGATCAATATCACTACCCAGTTCCGCATCATTTCCTAAAATGATGATCTCATTATTAACTATTCTCGCAAAACCGCTCCACAGAATCGCTGTTAACCATTGGTCGTTGAGGAGGCGTATTCTCAAAGGACCCATATCTACTGCTGTGTTAATGGGGGCGTGGTTTGGTAATACGCCAATTTGGCCACTATTAGTGGATAAAATGATTTCTTTCACTTCACAATCCCAAATAATTCGCTTAGGAGTCAGTACATAAAGATTTAATTTCATTTCTTCGATTTGTTCTCCTCTTCTAAGGTTATAGCTTTCGTGCTAGCTTCATCGATGTTACCCACCAAATAAAAAGCCTGTTCAGGTAGGCCGTCTAATTCTCCGGAAAGGATTAGTTGAAATCCCCTAATAGTTTCCGCAAGAGCAACATACTTTCCTGGAGAACCAGTAAAAACTTCTGCCACAAAGAACGGTTGTGATAAGAAACGCTCAATTTTTCTTGCTCTTGCTACAGTTAAACGATCCTCTTCCGATAATTCATCCAAGCCAAGAATTGCGATAATGTCCTGAAGTTCTTTGTAACGTTGTAAAGTTTCCTTAACTCTTTGCGCAGTTTCATAATGTTCGTTGCCAACGATCCGAGGCTGTAACATAGTCGAGGTTGAATCTAAAGGATCTACTGCTGGATAAATACCCTTGGAAGCTAATCCTCTGGAAAGTACGGTAGTAGCATCCAAATGTGCAAATGTTGTGGCAGGGGCAGGGTCGGTCAAATCGTCTGCAGGTACATAAACTGCTTGAATCGAAGTTATAGATCCCTTTTTAGTAGAAGCAATTCTTTCTTGCAAAGAACCCATTTCTGTACTAAGAGTAGGTTGATAACCCACTGCGGAGGGCATTCTCCCTAATAAAGCGGATACCTCTGATCCTGCTTGAACAAAACGAAAGATATTATCGATAAATAAAAGCACGTCTTGCTTATTAACATCTCGGAAATATTCCGCCATAGTTAGGGCAGTTAAACCAACTCTCATACGAGCTCCCGGTGGTTCATTCATTTGGCCATAGACTAGAGCTACCTTTGATTCCTCAATATTTTTTTCATTAATTACTCCGGATTCCTTCATTTCCATATAAAGATCATTTCCTTCACGAGTCCGTTCCCCTACTCCACCGAATACGGATACGCCCCCATGAGCTTTAGCAATGTTATTGATTAATTCCATGATCAGTACTGTTTTACCTACTCCAGCCCCCCCAAATAGTCCTATTTTTCCTCCACGTCGATAAGGAGCTAAAAGATCGACGACCTTAATACCTGTTTCAAAGATGGATAATTTCGTATCTAACTCGATAAAGGCAGGCGCAGATCTATGAATAGGGAACGTTGCACTACTATCTACAGGACCCAAATTGTCAACAGGCTCCCCAAGAACGTTGAAAATTCGTCCGAGAGTAGCTCCACCGACCGGAACACTGAGAGGAGCTCCCGTGTCAATCACTTCCATTCCTCTCATCAACCCGTCCGTAGCACTCATAGCTACAGCTCTAACTCGATTATTTCCTAATAATTGTTGTACCTCACAAGTCACATTAATTTGCTTATCGGCAGTGTCTCTACTCTGGACTACCAAAGCGTTATAAATATAAGGTAACTTGCCTGGGGGAAAAGTGACATCCAGCACGGGTCCAATAATTTGATCGATACGACCTGTACTTTTTTCTTCAATTGTGGAAACCCCGGGAGGAGAAGTAGTAGGATTGGTTCTCATAATTATCACATAATTAAAAAAAAGGAATTTGTCGAAATTTTTCTTTTTTTATTGTTGAATAATGCCAAATCAAATCAAAAAAAATCCAAAAGTAAAAAGGAAATGAATTAGTTAATTCAATAAGAGAGAAAAGGGGACCAGGACTTGATTTCGTTGCCCAAGCGAATCCCATTCAATCGTTTACTCATGGAATGAGTCCATTGGAAAGTTCAATCAATCTTTTTTTTCATATACATTTTGCCTTTTGTGGAGGATCTGTGCCTACTCTACTTTCCTATCTAGGACTTCGATATACAAAATATATACTACTGTGAAGCATAGATTGCTGTCAACAAAGAATTTTATTAGTATTTAGTTAGGTATTTGCATTCAAAATAAGAAAAGAGAACTATTAAGAACTTGTAAAATAAGGATTAGGAATTAATTTGGGTTGCGCTATATCTATCAAAGAGTATACAATAATTATGGATTTGGTAAATCAAATCCATGGTTTAATAACGAACCGTGTTAACTTACCATAACAACAACTCAATTCCTATCGAATTCCTATATTGGAATTCCTATAGGATAGAACATACACAGGGTGTACGCATTATATATGAATGAAACATATTCATTAACCTAAGCATGCCCTCAATTTTCTTTAATGAGTTGATATTATATTAATTGAATATCCTTTTTGTTTTACGAGATTTTTGCTAAAGTTTCATTTACGCCTAATTAACATCGAGTAGACCCTGTTATTGTGAGAATTCTTAATTCAAGAGTTATAGGGAGGGACTTATGTCACCACAAACAGAAACTAAAGCAGGTGTTGGATTTCAAGCTGGTGTTAAAGATTATAAATTGACTTACTACACCCCAGAGTATGAAACTAAGGATACTGATATCTTGGCAGCATTCCGAGTAAGTCCTCAGCCTGGGGTTCCGCCCGAAGAAGCAGGGGCTGCAGTAGCTGCCGAATCTTCTACTGGTACATGGACAACTGTTTGGACTGATGGACTTACCAGTCTTGATCGTTACAAAGGACGATGCTATCACATCGAGCCTGTTGCTGGGGAAGACAACCAATGGATCTGTTATGTAGCTTATCCATTAGACCTATTTGAAGAGGGTTCCGTTACTAACATGTTTACTTCCATTGTAGGTAACGTATTTGGTTTCAAAGCCCTACGTGCTCTACGTTTGGAGGATCTACGAATTCCCCCTACTTATTCAAAAACTTTCCAAGGCCCGCCTCATGGTATCCAAGTTGAAAGAGATAAGTTGAACAAGTACGGTCGTCCTTTATTGGGATGTACTATTAAACCAAAATTGGGATTATCCGCAAAAAATTATGGTAGAGCGTGTTATGAGTGTCTACGTGGTGGACTTGATTTTACCAAAGATGATGAAAACGTAAACTCACAACCATTTATGCGCTGGAGAGACCGTTTTGTCTTTTGTGCCGAAGCTATTTATAAATCACAGGCCGAAACCGGTGAAATCAAGGGGCATTACTTGAATGCGACTGCGGGTACATGTGAAGAAATGATTAAGAGAGCTGTATTTGCAAGAGAATTAGGGGTTCCTATTGTAATGCATGACTACTTAACTGGGGGATTCACCGCAAATACTACTTTGGCTCATTATTGCCGCGACAATGGCCTACTTCTTCACATTCACCGTGCAATGCATGCAGTTATTGATAGACAGAAAAATCATGGTATGCATTTCCGTGTATTAGCTAAAGCATTGCGTATGTCTGGGGGAGATCATATCCACTCCGGTACAGTAGTAGGTAAGTTAGAAGGGGAACGCGAAATGACTTTAGGTTTTGTTGATTTATTGCGCGATGATTTTATTGAAAAAGATCGTGCTCGCGGTATCTTTTTCACTCAGGACTGGGTATCCATGCCAGGTGTTATACCGGTAGCTTCAGGTGGTATTCATGTTTGGCATATGCCAGCTCTGACCGAAATCTTTGGGGACGATTCTGTATTACAATTTGGTGGAGGAACTTTAGGACATCCTTGGGGAAATGCACCTGGTGCAGCAGCTAATCGAGTGGCTTTAGAAGCCTGTGTACAAGCTCGTAACGAAGGGCGCGATCTTGCTCGCGAAGGTAATGAAATTATCCGAGCAGCTTGCAAATGGAGTCCTGAACTAGCCGCAGCTTGTGAAGTATGGAAGGCGATCAAATTCGAGTTCGAGCCGGTAGATACTATTGATTAACTAGATAAAACTAAAGATAAAGAAGGTATAAATAAAAAAGAAACGAAATAAAAAGAGAAAAAAATCAGTTATGAAATGCAGTAATTCTTCTTTATTCTTCTAATTGATTGCAATTAAACTCGGCTCAATCTTTTTTAGAAAAAAAAGATTGAGCCGAATAAAAATAGATCATGATATGATCATGAGACTTGACAAATTGAGATTCGTCTATTCTATATATCTAGAATATATATATTAAGGTATAATACAATAAAGAAATACAAATAAAATAATAAAATAATAAAATATAGTATTATCATATGATAATGATAATGGAATCAAATACGCAGTATTTACAGAAAAAAGTCTTCGTTTATTGGGAAAGAATCAATATACTTTTAATGTCGAATCGGGATTCACTAAGACAGAAATAAAGCATTGGGTCGAACTCTTCTTTGGTGTTAAGGTGGTAGCTGTGAATAGCCATCGACTACCTGGAAAAGGTAGAAGAATAGGACCTATTCTGGGCCATACAATGCATTACAGACGTATGATCATTACCCTTCAACCGGGTTATTCTATTCCACTTCTAGATAGAGAAAAAAACTAAAGGAGAATGAATGAAAAAAGACATAGTTTGGAAGTTAGACCTTTTTATAGGACTCTCTTTCAATTTCAAAAAAGAGGACGTTTGAAACTTTTAACAGGCGTAATCGTGAGTCAACAAGTGACTCGAACTGTGTGTAAAAAAAGAAGCATTTTTTTTTTTTCAAAATGCTAGAACTAGATAAGGAAGTTTTCTATAACCTTGAGAAAAAGGATAAAAAGGTAGTTTTTTTTTAGTTTATGACTCCGATCAAGAGCGAGAAATCCTTGATTTGGGATTGGACATAGAACCTGGACCCATCGTAGAGACGTTTAGTTCAAAAGAAAGGATCGTATCCTGATGGTAAGAATTATACTTTCGTGGAAATACAGCGCTATAGACTTCAATGCGGTAGAGTAGACGTTTTGTTTCTAATTTTTCTGGACCAAACCTCCGCTCCGACCCAACGATACAATGAATTTTTTCTGTTCATATTCATAAATAAAAAAGATTCGGAATCGCAATGCTACTATATGCGTCCAGAGGAGTATTTGGAATAATATTCTTCTATAATCCATTATTGCGGGGGGTCTTACTAACAGGGCTTCGCTGCACGGGACAGGTCTTCGTCGAAAAGCTAACTCCACCCGGCATTTTCATACCCTTTCTTTGGGTGGTATATCGCCTTTTAAAGTCTAAGAGGGTAGTAGGGGATCTATAGTAGGTAAGATAATTTGCCCTTTGATTTTGATTGAATATACTATTTTTCCGCCTTTACCACGCATTATTGTATGCGCTTCTAGAGAAGTATGTATGCAGGAAGTAAATTCTAACCGCTTTCTTTTGAATCCAATTTCAAATTAGATTAGAAAGATAGAAAGGCCATGAGGATGGGAAAATCAAAATAAAATCTTTTTAATTAGTTCTCCTTTTTTGGAATTTTCTTATTATCCTTTCATTTTTTTTACAGAATATTTTTCAAACTAAAAATAAAAAATACAATACAATAGTCAATATTCCTTATAATAGATATACTTAATTATATCATAAGAATCTTAAGATATTTTTCGACTAGATAGAAATAGTAAATTTGAATTGAGACACCTATTCCATGACGGATTTAAACTTACCTTCTATTTTCGTGCCTTTAGTAGGCTTAGTATTTCCGGCAATTGCAATGACTTCTTTATTTCTTTATGTGCAAAAAAATAAGATTGTCTAGTATTTTTTAGTGTAAGTAATATAATATGGTAGGGTATGTGGCTTTTTCTACACACACTTTCTACACACAAATGAAAAACGGTTATGGATGCGGATATAGGCTACGAGCATAAATGCATGAATATGCAGAGCCAGGTATAGCGAGTTTTATTTTATTTATTTTAATTGAATCAACGAATATTTTTTGAATAGAAAGTCAATGTATCTAACCTATTATTTCACAGGAGTACTAGTTGCTGAAGGCGATTTCAGAATCAAAAAAAGTAAAGTCAAAATTATTTAGCTTATTCTCTCAATTTCAATCGACCGCTGCTGGATTTAGTATATCTAATATGAATTGGCGATCAGAACACATATGGGTAGAACTTCTAAAAGGTTCTCGAAAAAGGGGTAATTTTTTCTGGGCCTGTATTCTTTTTCTAGGTTCACTAGGATTCTTATCGGTTGGGATTTCCAGTTATCTTGGTAAGAATATTATATCTATACTTCCATCTCAAGAAATTCTTTTTTTTCCGCAGGGGGTCGTGATGTCTTTCTACGGAATCGCAGGCCTATTCATTAGCTCCTACTTGTGGTGTACTATTTTGTGGAATGTAGGTAGTGGTTATGACCGATTCGATAGAAAAGAGGGAATAGTGTGCATTTTTCGTTGGGGATTCCCTGGAATAAAACGTCGCGTCTTCCTTCGATTCCTTATGCGGGATATCCAATCAATTAGAATTCAGGTTAAAGAGGGTCTTTATCCTCGTCGTATTCTTTATATGGAAATCCGGGGCCAGGGGATCATTCCCTTGACTCGTACTGATGATAAATTTTTTACTCCACGAGAAATTGAACAAAAAGCTGCCGAATTGGCCTATTTCTTGCGCGTACCAATTGAAGTATTTTGAGGTATCTTTTTTGAACTGAGTTGAATGAAGAAAAGAAGAATTGGAAGAAGAAAAGTTTTCTCAACACAGGGAGGAAGTCCCTTCTAAATTGGATTTGTTATTGTAAGGGGATTTTTAAGTATTTATCTAAAGGAAGGAACAAACGAGGATAAGAGAAATTTGCTTTTAATTTTTTTTTATCCAAGTTAGATATATCGCATACTATTCTTCCTTTTTCATCCGAAAGGGCTTTTTTTTTATTCTATTTCACTATTTCATTCCATCTAGATCTAAGAAAGAACCCAATGCACTGAAATTCCACTAATAACTAATATACAAAAAAGAAGAATAGATACAGGGTATCAAACCTATAGAGTTTTTGCTTCAAAGAAATAGAAATATCATGAAATAGAAATATCATCATATAGAGTCAGGGAATGGAATAGAGTCAGCGAATGAAGCATATTCATTAACAACTCCATTTACAGATCAAAAATGAAAAAAAAGAAAGCATTGCCTTCTTTACTATATCTTGTATTTATCGTACTTTTGCCTTGGGGGGTCTCTTCCTCATTTAACAAATGTCTGGAACTTTGGATTAAGAATTGGTGGAATACCAGGCAATCCGAAACTCTCTTAACTGATATTCAAGAGAAAAGGATTCTAGAAAGATTCATAGAATTAGAAGAACTTTCTCTCTTGGACGAGATGATAAAAGGGAAACTAAAGACACATGTACAAAAACCTCCTACAGGAATACACAAGGAAATAATACAATGGGTCAAAATAAATAATGAGGATCATCTCCATACCATTTTGCATTTCTCGACAAATATAATCTGTTTGGCTATTCTAAGTGGTTCTTTTTTTCTGGGTAAAGAGGAACTTGTCATTTTGAATTCTTGGGTTCAGGAATTCTTCTATAATTTAAATGACTCAATAAAAGCTTTTTTTATTCTTTTAGTTACTGATTTTTTTGTTGGATTTCACTCCACCCGTGGTTGGGAACTAGTAATTCGTTGGGTCTACAACGATTTTGGATGGGCTCCTAACGAGCTTATTTTCACTATTTTTGTTTGTAGTTTTCCAGTAATTCTAGATACATGTTTGAAATTTTGGGTCTTTTTTTGTTTAAATCGTCTATCTCCTTCGCTTGTAGTCATTTATCATTCAATTAGTGAAGCATAAATTCATTTGATCTCCCGATATTAATATTAATCAAATTAGCAAGCATCTTTTTTTAGAAAGAAAGCCCTTTTCCATTTTAGCAAAATTCTTTCTATTTATACCTACTTTAAGGTATTCATCATTGCAGTACAACTGTTGCAGTAGAATGACAACAGATTCGTGTATAGGGAACTAGATTAGCTTAGCTACCTATCTAATTTATTGTAGAAATTCTGGGATCTGCGATTGGACATGGAAAATAGAAATACTTTTTCTTGGGTAAAGGAACAGATAACTCGATCGATTTCTGTATCGATCATGATATACGTAATAACTCGGACATCTATTTCAAATGCATATCCCATTTTTGCGCAGCAGGGTTATGAAAACCCACGAGAAGCAACTGGACGAATTGTATGTGCCAATTGCCATTTAGCTAGCAAGCCCGTCGATATTGAAGTTCCCCAAGCTGTGCTTCCCGATACTGTATTTGAAGCAGTTCTTCGAATTCCTTATGATATGCAATTGAAACAAGTTCTTGCTAATGGAAAAAAGGGAGGGTTGAATGTAGGTGCTGTTCTTATTTTGCCCGAGGGATTCGAATTAGCGCCGCCCGATCGTATTTCCCCTGAGTTAAAAGAAAAGATAGGAAATCTTGCTTTTCAGAGTTATCGTCCCGATAAAAAAAACATTCTTGTGATAGGCCCTGTTCCCGGTAAGAAATATAGTGAAATTGTCTTTCCCATTCTTTCCCCTGATCCTGCTACGAAGAAAGATGCTCATTTCTTAAAATATCCCATATATGTAGGGGGAAACCGAGGAAGAGGACAGATCTATCCTGATGGTAGCAAGAGTAACAATACAGTCTATAATGCTACGTCAACAGGTATAGTAAGAAAAATACTACGTAAAGAAAAGGGGGGGTATGAAATATCCATAGTTGATGCATCAGATGGACGCCAAGTGATTGATATTATACCTCCCGGACCAGAACTTCTTGTTTCAGAGGGGGAATCCATCAAGCTTGATCAACCATTAACAAGCAATCCTAATGTGGGAGGTTTTGGTCAGGGGGACGCAGAAATCGTGCTTCAGGATCCATTACGTGTCCAAGGCCTTTTGTTCTTCTTCGCATCCGTTATTTTGGCACAAGTTTTTTTGGTTCTCAAAAAGAAACAGTTTGAAAAGGTTCAATTGTACGAAATGAATTTCTAGGTCCCGGGATTTCTTACCATCAAGTTGGTAAAAAGCCTCGATTTATTGGCAATTGCTAGAATTATCTATGATCTATTTTGGAAATCCTTTTTTTGTTTAGACTGCTTTTTGTTTATGAGATGTCTGGAATTCCTTATTTATATCCCATGCAAAAGAAGAGAATCCAAGGCAAAGGCGAGAACAATCAAATTAAAATTTCTTCTTTTTCGGAGGGATTGCAGGTCTTCTTAATCGTCTATTCGGCACAAGAAAAAGCCTTTTTCTTGTGCCGATTCTTCTTGTATCAAAATAAGAATCCTTTTTCTTCCTAATTCGTCAAAGATTACTATTTCTTCTTTATTCGGGTCTGTCTCTTGGACCTCTTTTTCTTTTGCTTAGGTTTAGCCGAGGTAGTGGACAAACAGAGGGGAAGAAAATATGGCGGGGGAAAAATTTCTTGTGATTGTGAGCAAATTGCTTGGCTTGTTTAATTAAGTTCAACTTCAAATTTACAGAAATTTTGCAAAAAAAAAGTAAACTCTTCCATTGAAGGTTTTTTTATTTTTAGGCTAGTTGAATAGTTTTGATTAAGGTTTTATTAGTTTATTACTCGAAACTAAATCAAGGATTTTCAGGATACTTCCTTCGTGGAATAAGATATTGGATCCTCGAGTGATCTCTTTTTCTTGTTGCTTCATAAGAGTGAATCGAATAGATTCAATTCGCGTTATAAGAGTAAAATAAAAATTCCGCGGGTCCTTTCCGCTCTAATCAGATAAAGGGGGGTAAGGACCCGCTAAGCTCCTACTTTTTCATGTTTACAATCTGGTCCCTCCGATTACTATAGAGATGAACCCAATCCAGAATATGAACCATAAAAGAAAACACCTACTAAACCAATCACAGCAATACCAGCTACAGTACCTATCAGCCAAAGAGGAATTCTTCCAGTAGTATCGGCCATTTCCCCTACTTTCCTCCACATTTTATCAATTGGTCATGCTAGAGACAAAAACAGTCATGGGTAGTTATAAGGATGGTATCCTTCCAAATGGGATAAGAGAATTCTTATTAGTCTCTTTCTTTCTCTCAATTGAAGAAGTAATTGGAAAATAAAACAGCAAGTACAAAAATGAGTAATAAACCCCAGTATAGACTGGTACGATTCAATTCAACATTTTGTTCATTCGGGTTTGATTGTGTCATAGTTCTATAGTTGGAATTTGTTTTATCGTTGGATGAACTGCATTGCTGATATTGATCCCAAGAAAAAAACAGTAGGTACAGCTAGTCCGTGAATAGCCAGCCATCGCACTGTAAAAATAGGATAGGTTCGATCTATGGTCATTGAGGGCCTCCTAAAAGGATCTACTAAATTCATCGAGTTGTTCTAAAGAATCAAAACGGTCGGTTATTAACGGAATTCCTTGTCGGCTTTCCGTGAAATACTCGTTTGGCCTAGGACTTCCAAACACGTCATAAGCTAAACCCGTACTGACAAATAACCAACCCGCAATGAATAGGGAAGGTATAGTAATGCTATGAATAACCCAGTATCGAATACTGGTAATAATATCAGCAAAAGAACGTTCTCCCGTGCTTCCAGACATGCTGAACTCCCAAAATTTTTGTACATTCAAAAAAGGAATTGATTCCGTAAAAGATGGGATCGACCAGTAAATAGAAAATTACTGATATTTCATCCTTGTGAGATTGTCAATTTTGTACCAAAGGTGTATTTTGAGTATACCGAATTAGTATAGCTATCCTTCCTATGGCACAGCAATCTGGTTTTGCCTGGTTCCGAAACATAATTACTTTTTTATTTTTTTTTTGTCTATAGGTAAGCTATATGTTATTCAAGGCATCAATAGAAAACCCCATTTTTGTAGGTTCTACTTACTTTTCATTGGCTTCGGAATAATAGAGTAATTCGGAATAGCAGCCAAAATCTTGGGAAAATCTAAGTTAATGATCAATAGGTTTGGATAAATAATTTAGGAAGGATATTCTCATACTGACACAATACAAGGACAAGTATATGTGAAATCTATCCTTTCATAATTCGTAATTCATCCTTGTATTGTTTGTTGGATTAGGTCTAACTTTCTTGACCAAACTGCGAGCGCGGAACTTTACGAGATGAAATAGGGAAAGACAGAAGATAGAATAGAACTTAAAAGGATAATTGAAGTGACTCGTCTTCGAATCTACTTTGGTTGGAGTTCGAAAAAGGAATAAAAATAAAGTAAATTCAAGGAAGAGCTTTCTTTTTTTTTTTTTTTTAACAGCCCCTTGGCAGGTCGTGGAATGCTTTTGTTCTCCTCTTATTCCATATGGAATACAATCAGTTAAAATAAGAAGGAATAGGGGAATATTCGATCGTTCACTCCAAAAAGAGGGTCCTATTGAAAAAGAAATTATCCAAAATAGAAAGAAGTTTTTTTTTTCAAATTCAATTGTTTATTTATCTCTTATTCAAAAATTTCCCTGAAAATTGAATTTCTTTTTTTCATTCAATGGGGTTAGATGATCTAGTTCTTAATATTATTACTTTACTCAATTGACAAATTCCACAACAAATCTCTTGATTCGGAATTAGGGACTCATGTATCATCTGATGAATCCACTTTCTTTTACACTTCTGTATCTTACTCTATCTTGTTTTTTAGTATTATCTAAAATAACTGATGAATTATGAATTTTCCATAACTTAGGTAAATGCTTTACCAACATATGTAGTGTAGTAAAAAAAAATAAATGGAATTTAACTCTTTCATGCTTACTTTAACTAGTTATTTTGGTTTTCTACTGGCTGCTTTAACTATAACCCCAGCTCTATTTATTGGCTTGAACAAGATACGCCTTATTTGAATTGACTGAATAATTATAATTCAGAAAAGAAAAATCTTTCTTTGGGATTCCTGGCATTCTACGACTCTTTTCCAGACTAATTAGGAATTCTTTTCTTGGTCATTGAGATTCGTGGATAATTTAGAGTACTATTTAGGGATAGATCGTACCTCTTTTTTTATCCCCTCGAACAAATCGAAATGATTGAAGTTTTTCTATTTGGAATCGTCTTAGGCCTAATTCCTATTACTTTAGCGGGATTATTCGTGACTGCGTATTTGCAATACAGGCGTGGGGATCAGTTGGATCTTTGATTGAGTCATTTTTTTTTTTTGATTGACCTCCTCCAGACCAGAGAGGAGGTCAAATTGAAATTGGAGTTACAATTCAATTTTGTTAAGTTATTTTACTCTGCTTCGACATAAAATAGATGGAATCACGCTCTGTAGGATTTGAACCTACGACATCGGGTTTTGGAGACCCGCGTTCTACCGAACTGAACTAAGAGCGCTTTCATTCATTCAAAAAGAAAATCTTTTTCTATTCCTAATGTATCTCACGTACGTATAGTCTCCACAAATTCAAGTTATACCCACTTTACTTTAATTGATCTCGTCGCTACTGCCTATAAAGAAGAAAGAAGTAATAGGTAGGGATGACAGGATTTGAACCTGTGACATTTTGTACCCAAAACAAACGCGCTACCAAGCTGCGCTACATCCCTTTTCCAAATTAAATTGTTGTACAATGCCATTGTACACAATTCCTGTCTTCTTTTCCACATCATAATTTTCTTCTTCTTTCTTTCTCTATCTATATATAGAACCCTCGTGTCATTTCTTCTTTTTGGTCTCATATAATTAAGGAATTATATACATATAAAATCCAATATAATTTCGCCTATAAAAGAAGGATTACTTTTCCTTGGTAATATATAGGAAGAAGGGGTCATCTTTTTCTTTTTTAGGGATAGGAAAATTTCGTCGATATGGTTCATTTTATATATAGCATAACAATCTTGGGCAAGAGTTTATGATCATATATGTATTCCAACAAGGAAGGAGGATTTTCAATGCGGGATATAAAAACATATCTCTCTGTAGCACCCGTGCTAAGTACTCTATGGTTTGGTGCTTTAGCAGGTTTATTGATAGAAATTAATCGTTTATTCCCAGATGCTTTGTCATTCCCTTTTTTTTAATTCTAGTTATTGCTATGGGAGGGATAGATTTCTTCGTGATATGACAAAATTTGATCCTTTTCAATCTTTTTTTAGTATCGGAAGGAAAAAGAAAGAAAAGATGGATTGGGTTGAACCTCAGAGTCATTAAAAATTTGGTAAACCCCATTTTTGAAAATAGAAATTCAATTTAAAGGGGTACCCAAGCTAAATAAGGCCTCAGAAATCAGAGCATAGAAAAGGCGGGGCTGGCTAATTAAATGAAAGGATTTCGAACCAAAATCTTTGCTAATTCGACAAGGATTGTATTCTTTAATTATTTCTCTATTTTTTATTACTTAATTAAAGAATAAAAAAAAATTATTCTAATGAATTTTATTCTTCTTCTTCGGATTCAAAATAGAAGAATAAAAGAATAAGTAGAAGAATTAAGTTAAGTCAATCCAAAAAGAAAAGGAGGTTCATGGCCAAGGGAAAAGATGTTAGAATCAGAGTTATTTTGGAATGCATCAGTTGTGTTCGAAAAGGTGCCAATGAGGAATCGACGGGGATTTCTAGATATAGTACTCAAAAGAATCGCCACAATACACCCGGACAATTAGAATTCAAAAAATTTTGTCGTTATTGTCGCAAGCATACGACTCATCACGAAATAAAGAAATAGGAACATCGTGTGTTTGATCTTTCCAAACAACAGAAAGAGTAAGAACTTCATATTTAATATATAAAGAAAACATAGTATAGAATACAAAATACAAATCAACTCATCTGATTTCCGGTAGATATTATTTCATATGTATAGAGGGTATTCATATACTATAATATGAATCAAATAAGATATGGATCAAAGAAAAACTACTTCTTCTGGATCCTAAATTAATAAAATAAAGAAGTGAATTTTCAAATTTTCAAATTTTAAATAAGGAATAAATCATGTATACATCTAAACAACCTTTTCTTAAATCTAAGCAACCCTTTAGTAAATCCAAGCAAACTTTTAATAAATCCAAGCAACCCTTTCGTAAATCCAAGCAAACTTTTCGTAAATTCAAGCAACCTTTTCGTAAATCTAAACAACCTTTTCGTAGGCGTCCCCGGATTGGCCCGGGAGATCGAATTGATTATAGAAACATGAGTTTAATTAATAGATTTATTAGTGAACAAGGAAAAATATTATCGAGACGAATAAATAGATTAACCTTGAAACAACAACGATTAATTACTCTTGCTATAAAACAGGCTCGTATTTTATCTTTCTTACCGTTTCGTAACTATGAGAACGAAAAGCAATTTCAAGCCCAGTCAATTTCAATAATTACAGGTTCTAGACCCAGAAAAAATAGACATATTCCTCAATTAACGCAAAAGTACAATTCCAATCGAAACTTAAGAAACAACAACCAAAATTTAAGAAACAACAACCGGAACTTAAGTTCCGATTGTTGATGTTTTATTCGAATTCGAAAGGGCCAGACCTATATATATTATAAAGAAAGTAATCCAGCTCGTTGATTCCTACCACTTAATCTTAATTTATTGTATCTTCCCGGAGTTCCCTCTCCGGGAATTCATCTTTTATTATTCCAGTATATTACTTTATTTATACCTTTAATTGATGATCTTTATTTTATTGGAAATCGTGTAAAGATTATTTGGATTTGATACAGCTACTTGTGCAAGCATTTTACGATTAAGAATCAATTTCTTCTTGTACAGGTTGTGTATTAATTTACTATAACTATCGAATACTTTATATACCCGCGTTGCTGCGTTTATCCGAGTGATCCACAAACGACGAAAATCCCTCTTTTGCCTACCTCTATCTCGATGAGAGGAAACAAAAGCTCTTTTTACCTGTTGGGTAATCATTCGATTAAGTCTTAAATGAGCCCCTCTAAAGTTTGAGGCAAATGAACGCATTTTTGTTCGTCGTCTCCGGGCTATATATCCTCGCGGAACTCTGGTCATTGAATCAAATTAACCTTAATGAATAACTAATGATTTCTCTTCTTTTAGCCACCCTTTTTCTCATTAATAACAAAACTAATTATTCCGATATATAAAATATTAATTCCAATGGCTTTTGCTATAGTAACCTTCCCAACCACGATTTTTTATTCCACTCCGTTCAGTTATTTCTATACGAAATAACAAATTCATTCTAATAATACTAAAAAAAATAGTGGGTTCCATCGTTTCTATGGTTCCCTTTTAAACGGTGAGGCCCTCTCTATACACCGGAGCCCTTTCTTTCATCAAAAGGTATTGCGAACTTGTATAGGTCCACATTCTTTGGCTCTACCTATCCATTATAGAGTAAATAGCTCTTTTCACAATAAGAGTTATCCATACAGTGACGGTATTTAATTATGAAAGTTGGCTAAGTAGCTGACCCTGTTAGTCCGTTCTTTTAAGATAAAGGAGCATAAGCCTTTTTCTTTTTATTACTATTTCCTCCGCTTAATGGATAACCATTTGCTACCAATGGGAGAATTGCTTCTTATTTCCAATTTAGATAATTGGATTTGCACCAAAGGAAACCATAAATTCCATATACCATAGAAATCTAGGATAGAGAAGCTATATCCTATTCATTGGTACTAATCATGGATACTTCAATTTTTTTTATATTTGTTTGAAGTCATGATCTGAACGAGTCGCACATACACCCTAGCACATGTTCCTCGACGCTGAGGGGCATCCTTTAAGCGCGGCCGTTTTTTCGAGCATTTCGTATTGGCTGTCTTGCGTTTCTAATAAGTTGTTTAACCGTCGGCATGTTGTATGTATATAGAAAAAAATGGATTGGTTTAGATCCATCTTAACCTGATGATTGCTCATCATGAAGTCTTTCTATTTTCTATTAAATCGAGGAAAACACGAATTTAGCTGTGAAATAACTTTACAAGAAATCCGGACACTACCAATCCTTAAACATTTCTGGAAACCACACTGGATCAGTATCGCAGTGCTTGTCAATCATTTCATCCCCTACAATATCGACAAGTCCATAAGCTTTGGCTTCGTCTGCTGACATAAAAACATCCCTTTCCATGTCTTCGGATACAACCCAAAAAGGCTTGCCTGTTCTTACTGCATAAACCCTTGTGATCATTTCGCGAACTTTGTGTAACTCTTCTACTTCTAGTAAAAATTCTGGTGTCCTTGCCCGATAATAAGCACTAGCAGGTTGGTGAAGCATAATCCTCGCGTGAGGGAATGCTATACGCTTGGTGGGTTCTCCTCCAAGCAGAATGAAGGACGCCATGGAGGCGGCTATTCCGAGGCATATTGTATATATATCTGGTGTCACCGTTTGCATCGTATCAAAAATAGCCATTCCTGAGATTAGCCACCCGCCTGGGGAGTTTATAAACAAAAAAATATCACTAATTCCATCTTCTATACTCAGATATACCATGAGACCTGTAATATGATTCGTGATCTCGCAACGAATCTCTTGACCTAAAAAAAGTGTCCTTTCTCGATACATAACATTGTATAAGTCAACCCAAGTCGCTTCTTCATCTCCAGGAATCCGGTAAGGTACTTTTGGAACACCAATGGGCATATTAGATTAATATTATTAAATTTAAGTAAGAAAACCACACTTTAATATGGAAACGTAAGAATGGAACAGAAAGAAAGAATCCGCAGTTTATTGTCTTAATTTTTATTCTTATTCTATATGAATATTATAGATTCTATTAATACGTAGATTGAAAGGTTATACATATAAGGAATGTAAGACAGATTGAATAAAGAAAAGGGAATGGGTGATTTGAATGCTAAACAAAGAGGGGTAGCGATCTATTCTTCGTTTTTTCCAAATTGGCCAAGTTACCCATTGCATATTGGCACTTATCGAGTATAGAATAGATCTGCTTCTCTTTCTTCTTATGAACAGAATTGGCTTCTTATTTTTAATGGAATGAAATAAATATTCGCGCTTTCTGACACAGAATCCCCTAGAAGGGTTAGGTACATAGGATATGGATAGTCTTTTTCAATGCGATAAAATAAAGCGACATCGTGTCTATTTTTCTTTGCTAAAGGGGTATTTCCATGGGTTTGCCTTGGTATCGTGTTCATACTGTCGTATTGAATGATCCGGGTCGATTGCTTGCGGTGCATATAATGCACACAGCTCTAGTTTCTGGTTGGGCTGGCTCAATGGCTTTATACGAATTAGCAGTTTTTGATCCCTCTGATCCTGTTCTGGATCCAATGTGGAGACAAGGTATGTTCGTAATTCCCTTCATGACTCGTTTAGGAATAACGGATTCGTGGGGTGGTTGGAGTATTTCAGGAGGAACTGTAACAAATCCGGGTATTTGGAGTTATGAAGGTGTGGCAGGTACGCATATTGTGTTTTCTGGCTTGTGTTTCTTGGCAGCGATCTGGCATTGGGTATATTGGGACCTAGAAATATTCTCTGATGAGCGGACGGGAAAACCCTCTTTGGATTTGCCCAAGATCTTTGGAATTCATTTATTTCTTGCAGGGGTGGCTTGCTTTGGCTTTGGGGCATTTCATGTAACGGGTTTGTATGGTCCTGGGATATGGGTATCCGATCCTTATGGACTAACTGGAAAAGTACAAGCTGTAAATCCAGCGTGGGGTGCAGAAGGTTTTGATCCTTTTGTTCCGGGGGGAATAGCTTCTCATCATATTGCTGCGGGTACATTGGGTATATTAGCGGGCTTATTCCATCTTAGTGTCCGTCCGCCTCAACGTCTATATAAAGGATTACGTATGGGCAATATTGAAACTGTACTTTCCAGTAGTATCGCTGCTGTTTTTTTTTGCAGCTTTCGTAGTTGCTGGAACTATGTGGTATGGGTCAGCAACGACCCCAATCGAATTATTTGGGCCTACTCGTTATCAGTGGGATCAGGGATACTTTCAGCAAGAAATATATCGAAGAGTTAGCAATGGTTTAGCCGAAAATCTTAGTTTATCAGAAGCTTGGTCTAAAATTCCCGAAAAATTAGCCTTTTATGATTATATTGGTAATAATCCGGCAAAAGGGGGATTATTCAGAGCAGGCTCAATGGACAATGGGGATGGAATAGCTGTTGGATGGTTAGGACATCCCGTCTTTAGAGATAAAGAAGGACGTGAGCTTTTTGTACGCCGTATGCCTACTTTTTTTGAAACATTTCCGGTTGTTTTGGTAGATGAGGAGGGAATTGTTAGAGCAGACGTTCCTTTTAGAAGAGCAGAATCCAAATATAGTGTTGAACAAGTAGGTGTAACGGTGGAGTTCTATGGTGGCGAACTTAATGGAGTAAGTTATTCTGATCCTGCTACTGTAAAAAAAATATGCGAGGCGTTCTCAATTAGGGGAAATTTTTGAATTAGACCGGGCTACTTTGAAATCTGATGGTGTTTTTCGCAGCAGTCCAAGGGGTTGGTTCACTTTTGGTCATGCTACCTTTGCTTTGCTCTTCTTTTTCGGACACATTTGGCATGGCGCTAGAACATTGTTCCGAGATGTTTTTGCTGGTATTGATCCAGATTTGGATGCTCAAGTGGAATTTGGAACATTCCAAAAAGTGGGAGATCCAACTACAAGGAAACAGGCAGTTTGATACACATTGTTATAGTATCTTTCACCTCTCTTTTTTGATTTGACATGGGAAACATCTCCCATCCTTTCTTTGACTCTTTTTCTTTCTTTATATGGGAAATTATCCCAAATGACAAATGAATAGGTGTGGAAGTTATAATTGTAAATAAACCAGGATCGAATCTATGGAAGCATTGGTTTATACGTTCCTTTTAGTTTCGACTTTAGGGATAATTTTTTTCGCTATCTTCTTCCGAGAACCACCTAAGGTTCCACCAACTCCAACTAAAAGAATAAAATAATTTCATTTAAGTAAGAAGTCCCCCTATCTGGGAGACTTCTTACTTAAATTAGTCTCCGTGTTCTTCGAATGGATCTCTTAATTGTTGAGAGGGTTGCCCAAACGCGGTATATAAGGCATACCCAGTAAAGCTTACAAGTAAACCAGATATGGAGATGGCGACTAAAGTTGCTGTTTCCATTTTTATAGAATTTCAAGATTACAATGGATCTACGAAAAGATCGTGTATTTACAACTACAACGGAATAGTATACAAAGTCAACACCAATGATTAAATAGAATTTATGGCTACACAAACCGTTGAAGATAGTTCTAAACCTAGGCCAAAACGAACTGGTGCAGGTAGTTTACTGAAACCCTTGAATTCGGAATATGGGAAAGTCGCCCCGGGTTGGGGGACTACTCCTTTTATGGGGATCGCAATGGCTTTATTCGCTATATTCCTATCTATCATTTTAGAAATTTATAATTCTTCCGTTTTACTGGACGGAATTTTAACCAATTAGGTTTCTACTAACTAAAACTAGGAAGTCAGAGTTTTTCCATCCAAAAAAGCCTTTCTAGTTTAAGATCTACATTTCTAGATATTATGGTAGTTCGACCGCGGAATTTTTTTGTTTCGGTATCTCTGGAATATGAGTGTGTGACTTGTTAGAATTGATCCTATTGATAATACATAGAAAGGGCCTGTTATCTCTATCAAGATGATTCTAATTCGTCAGATATTATTTATTCTAGTATCTGGAACACGAAATAGATAGAGTGGATCAAAAAAAAATGGAACTATGATTCATACTCACTATTAAGACCTCGCAACCAGACTGAAAAATTCAAGTAGTTCTTAAATAAAAATAAAAAAGAAATTTTCTTCCTTCCAATTTTGTTTGCCCAAAAGACAACTTTTTTTCTCTCGATTTTGTCGAGTCATTACACTGATTCAATAAATGATTATCAAGCGGTTCTTATTCGAAGAACCCTTGCCTTTTGTTTAGCTTGAGACTAAATCATCGTGGCTCTAGTATGAATCTAAGGTTTTAATTGAACTGATTCATAGGATCTCAACAAGATAATTTCTATATTACGCATAAAAAAACAAATCCTTTATAGGGAAGAGAAAAGTCAAGAAGCCTCTAATGACCAACATAAGGGAAAGGAAGAAAGAAAGACGCGCCAACTTGAGATTTTTTGGCATTATCATCACAAAGAAGATATTCCGGATTTTTCTTATTTGATATCTTCAAGGCAAATCGACCCAATTCAGTGGCTGATGAAGTTTTGAACCTTTTTTCTAATATTCGTTGAAAATTTTTGTGTTTCTGCTTGAGCCGTACGAGATGAAATTTTCATATACGGCTCTTAGAGGGGGACTCGGGTTAGTTACCTATCTCAATAAAGTATATGATTGGTTTGAGGAACGTCTTGAGATTCAGGCAATTGCAGATGATATAACTAGTAAATATGTTCCTCCCCATGTCAACATATTTTATTGTTTAGGGGGAATTACACTTACTTGTTTTCTAGTACAAGTCGCTACCGGTTTTGCTATGACTTTTTACTACCGACCAACCGTTACAGAGGCTTTTTCCTCGGTTCAATACATAATGACCGAGGCCAACTTTGGTTGGTTAATCCGATCAGTTCATCGATGGTCAGCAAGTATGATGGTTTTAATGATGATCCTGCATGTATTTCGTG
>NW_028260959.1:0-35374 GCF_056163025.1 Triticum urartu | reverse complement strand
AGAGAACTGGATCATGTCACATGACTTATTCCATTTCTACTCTATGGGATCTTACGGAGCCTGTTCATGGATGACATGGTTGCGGTATGATCATAGAAGATATTCTCCTCAAGTGAACCAGCCTATCCTTCCTAGGTAGGGGACTTACATGTTGATTGGATGCGGAGACACCTTTGGTTGTGAATTCTAATGTGGCAGATCCAATTCTTTATCTGCATGGCCAAATCAATAATTCAAGTCACACACTCCCATAATCCGCCTTTTTTCTTTCGTAAAATTAACTTCAACTATTTGTATTGTATAAAAATACTTTGGAGTTGAAGAGAAGTATCCAAATGACATGTGTTATTTTACAATAACCCATGCTTGTAGCAATGAAATACCAAAACCTACCCGATATGATATATGATAATTATAATTCTCTATGATATGCCTTCCCTATAAAGGACCCGAAATACCTTGCTTACGTATCATTGGAAAGTGCATTAACATAAATACGGCAGTAAGCAGAGGCAGTACAAAGGTATGTAAACTATAAAAACGAGTCAAAGTGGATTGGCCCACACTAGCACTTCCGCGTAATAACTCCACTAAAGGCGATCCTATTACCGGAATGGCGTCAGGTACACCTGTCACAATTTTGACTGCCCAATAGCCAATTTGATCCCAAGGCAAAGAATAACCAGTTACACCAAATGATGCAGTCAAAACAGCCAAAACCACACCTGTGACCCAAGTTAATTCGCGGGGTTTTTTAAATCCCCCTGTGAGATACACACGAAATACATGCAGGATCATCATTAAAACCATCATACTTGCTGACCATCGATGAACTGATCGGATTAACCAACCAAAGTTGGCCTCGGTCATTATGTATTGAACCGAGGAAAAAGCCTCTGTAACGGTTGGTCGGTAGTAAAAAGTCATAGCAAAACCGGTAGCGACTTGTACTAGAAAACAAGTAAGTGTAATTCCCCCTAAACAATAAAATATGTTGACATGGGGAGGAACATATTTACTAGTTATATCATCTGCAATTGCCTGAATCTCAAGACGTTCCTCAAACCAATCATATACTTTATTGAGATAGGTAACTAACCCGAGTCCCCCTCTAAGAGCCGTATATGAAAATTTCATCTCGTACGGCTCAAGCAGAAACACAAAAATTTTCAACGAATATTAGAAAAAAGGTTCAAAACTTCATCAGCCACTGAATTGGGTCGATTTGCCTTGAAGATATCAAATAAGAAAAATCCGGAATATCTTCTTTGTGATGATAATGCCAAAAAATCTCAAGTTGGCGCGTCTTTCTTTCTTCCTTTCCCTTATGTTGGTCATTAGAGGCTTCTTGACTTTTCTCTTCCCTATAAAGGATTTGTTTTTTTATGCGTAATATAGAAATTATCTTGTTGAGATCCTATGAATCAGTTCAATTAAAACCTTAGATTCATACTAGAGCCACGATGATTTAGTCTCAAGCTAAACAAAAGGCAAGGGTTCTTCGAATAAGAACCGCTTGATAATCATTTATTGAATCAGTGTAATGACTCGACAAAATCGAGAGAAAAAAAGTTGTCTTTTGGGCAAACAAAATTGGAAGGAAGAAAATTTCTTTTTTATTTTTATTTAAGAACTACTTGAATTTTTCAGTCTGGTTGCGAGGTCTTAATAGTGAGTATGAATCATAGTTCCATTTTTTTTTGATCCACTCTATCTATTTCGTGTTCCAGATACTAGAATAAATAATATCTGACGAATTAGAATCATCTTGATAGAGATAACAGGCCCTTTCTATGTATTATCAATAGGATCAATTCTAACAAGTCACACACTCATATTCCAGAGATACCGAAACAAAAAAATTCCGCGGTCGAACTACCATAATATCTAGAAATGTAGATCTTAAACTAGAAAGGCTTTTTTGGATGGAAAAACTCTGACTTCCTAGTTTTAGTTAGTAGAAACCTAATTGGTTAAAATTCCGTCCAGTAAAACGGAAGAATTATAAATTTCTAAAATGATAGATAGGAATATAGCGAATAAAGCCATTGCGATCCCCATAAAAGGAGTAGTCCCCCAACCCGGGGCGACTTTCCCATATTCCGAATTCAAGGGTTTCAGTAAACTACCTGCACCAGTTCGTTTTGGCCTAGGTTTAGAACTATCTTCAACGGTTTGTGTAGCCATAAATTCTATTTAATCATTGGTGTTGACTTTGTATACTATTCCGTTGTAGTTGTAAATACACGATCTTTTCGTAGATCCATTGTAATCTTGAAATTCTATAAAAATGGAAACAGCAACTTTAGTCGCCATCTCCATATCTGGTTTACTTGTAAGCTTTACTGGGTATGCCTTATATACCGCGTTTGGGCAACCCTCTCAACAATTAAGAGATCCATTCGAAGAACACGGAGACTAATTTAAGTAAGAAGTCTCCCAGATAGGGGGACTTCTTACTTAAATGAAATTATTTTATTCTTTTAGTTGGAGTTGGTGGAACCTTAGGTGGTTCTCGGAAGAAGATAGCGAAAAAAATTATCCCTAAAGTCGAAACTAAAAGGAACGTATAAACCAATGCTTCCATAGATTCGATCCTGGTTTATTTACAATTATAACTTCCACACCTATTCATTTGTCATTTGGGATAATTTCCCATATAAAGAAAGAAAAAGAGTCAAAGAAAGGATGGGAGATGTTTCCCATGTCAAATCAAAAAAGAGAGGTGAAAGATACTATAACAATGTGTATCAAACTGCCTGTTTCCTTGTAGTTGGATCTCCCACTTTTTGGAATGTTCCAAATTCCACTTGAGCATCCAAATCTGGATCAATACCAGCAAAAACATCTCGGAACAATGTTCTAGCGCCATGCCAAATGTGTCCGAAAAAGAAGAGCAAAGCAAAGGTAGCATGACCAAAAGTGAACCAACCCCTTGGACTGCTGCGAAAAACACCATCAGATTTCAAAGTAGCCCGGTCTAATTCAAAAATTTCCCCTAATTGAGAACGCCTCGCATATTTTTTTACAGTAGCAGGATCAGAATAACTTACTCCATTAAGTTCGCCACCATAGAACTCCACCGTTACACCTACTTGTTCAACACTATATTTGGATTCTGCTCTTCTAAAAGGAACGTCTGCTCTAACAATTCCCTCCTCATCTACCAAAACAACCGGAAATGTTTCAAAAAAAGTAGGCATACGGCGTACAAAAAGCTCACGTCCTTCTTTATCTCTAAAGACGGGATGTCCTAACCATCCAACAGCTATTCCATCCCCATTGTCCATTGAGCCTGCTCTGAATAATCCCCCTTTTGCCGGATTATTACCAATATAATCATAAAAGGCTAATTTTTCGGGAATTTTAGACCAAGCTTCTGATAAACTAAGATTTTCGGCTAAACCATTGCTAACTCTTCGATATATTTCTTGCTGAAAGTATCCCTGATCCCACTGATAACGAGTAGGCCCAAATAATTCGATTGGGGTCGTTGCTGACCCATACCACATAGTTCCAGCAACTACGAAAGCTGCAAAAAAAACAGCAGCGATACTACTGGAAAGTACAGTTTCAATATTGCCCATACGTAATCCTTTATATAGACGTTGAGGCGGACGGACACTAAGATGGAATAAGCCCGCTAATATACCCAATGTACCCGCAGCAATATGATGAGAAGCTATTCCCCCCGGAACAAAAGGATCAAAACCTTCTGCACCCCACGCTGGATTTACAGCTTGTACTTTTCCAGTTAGTCCATAAGGATCGGATACCCATATCCCAGGACCATACAAACCCGTTACATGAAATGCCCCAAAGCCAAAGCAAGCCACCCCTGCAAGAAATAAATGAATTCCAAAGATCTTGGGCAAATCCAAAGAGGGTTTTCCCGTCCGCTCATCAGAGAATATTTCTAGGTCCCAATATACCCAATGCCAGATCGCTGCCAAGAAACACAAGCCAGAAAACACAATATGCGTACCTGCCACACCTTCATAACTCCAAATACCCGGATTTGTTACAGTTCCTCCTGAAATACTCCAACCACCCCACGAATCCGTTATTCCTAAACGAGTCATGAAGGGAATTACGAACATACCTTGTCTCCACATTGGATCCAGAACAGGATCAGAGGGATCAAAAACTGCTAATTCGTATAAAGCCATTGAGCCAGCCCAACCAGAAACTAGAGCTGTGTGCATTATATGCACCGCAAGCAATCGACCCGGATCATTCAATACGACAGTATGAACACGATACCAAGGCAAACCCATGGAAATACCCCTTTAGCAAAGAAAAATAGACACGATGTCGCTTTATTTTATCGCATTGAAAAAGACTATCCATATCCTATGTACCTAACCCTTCTAGGGGATTCTGTGTCAGAAAGCGCGAATATTTATTTCATTCCATTAAAAATAAGAAGCCAATTCTGTTCATAAGAAGAAAGAGAAGCAGATCTATTCTATACTCGATAAGTGCCAATATGCAATGGGTAACTTGGCCAATTTGGAAAAAACGAAGAATAGATCGCTACCCCTCTTTGTTTAGCATTCAAATCACCCATTCCCTTTTCTTTATTCAATCTGTCTTACATTCCTTATATGTATAACCTTTCAATCTACGTATTAATAGAATCTATAATATTCATATAGAATAAGAATAAAAATTAAGACAATAAACTGCGGATTCTTTCTTTCTGTTCCATTCTTACGTTTCCATATTAAAGTGTGGTTTTCTTACTTAAATTTAATAATATTAATCTAATATGCCCATTGGTGTTCCAAAAGTACCTTACCGGATTCCTGGAGATGAAGAAGCGACTTGGGTTGACTTATACAATGTTATGTATCGAGAAAGGACACTTTTTTTAGGTCAAGAGATTCGTTGCGAGATCACGAATCATATTACAGGTCTCATGGTATATCTGAGTATAGAAGATGGAATTAGTGATATTTTTTTGTTTATAAACTCCCCAGGCGGGTGGCTAATCTCAGGAATGGCTATTTTTGATACGATGCAAACGGTGACACCAGATATATATACAATATGCCTCGGAATAGCCGCCTCCATGGCGTCCTTCATTCTGCTTGGAGGAGAACCCACCAAGCGTATAGCATTCCCTCACGCGAGGATTATGCTTCACCAACCTGCTAGTGCTTATTATCGGGCAAGGACACCAGAATTTTTACTAGAAGTAGAAGAGTTACACAAAGTTCGCGAAATGATCACAAGGGTTTATGCAGTAAGAACAGGCAAGCCTTTTTGGGTTGTATCCGAAGACATGGAAAGGGATGTTTTTATGTCAGCAGACGAAGCCAAAGCTTATGGACTTGTCGATATTGTAGGGGATGAAATGATTGACAAGCACTGCGATACTGATCCAGTGTGGTTTCCAGAAATGTTTAAGGATTGGTAGTGTCCGGATTTCTTGTAAAGTTATTTCACAGCTAAATTCGTGTTTTCCTCGATTTAATAGAAAATAGAAAGACTTCATGATGAGCAATCATCAGGTTAAGATGGATCTAAACCAATCCATTTTTTTCTATATACATACAACATGCCGACGGTTAAACAACTTATTAGAAACGCAAGACAGCCAATACGAAATGCTCGAAAAACGGCCGCGCTTAAAGGATGCCCTCAGCGTCGAGGAACATGTGCTAGGGTGTATGTGCGACTCGTTCAGATCATGACTTCAAACAAATATAAAAAAAATTGAAGTATCCATGATTAGTACCAATGAATAGGATATAGCTTCTCTATCCTAGATTTCTATGGTATATGGAATTTATGGTTTCCTTTGGTGCAAATCCAATTATCTAAATTGGAAATAAGAAGCAATTCTCCCATTGGTAGCAAATGGTTATCCATTAAGCGGAGGAAATAGTAATAAAAAGAAAAAGGCTTATGCTCCTTTATCTTAAAAGAACGGACTAACAGGGTCAGCTACTTAGCCAACTTTCATAATTAAATACCGTCACTGTATGGATAACTCTTATTGTGAAAAGAGCTATTTACTCTATAATGGATAGGTAGAGCCAAAGAATGTGGACTATACAAGTTCGCAATACCTTTTGATGAAAGAAAGGGCTCCGGTGTATAGAGAGGGCCTCACCGTTTAAAAGGGAACCATAGAAACGATGGAACCCACTATTTTTTTTAGTATTATTAGAATGAATTTGTTATTTCGTATAGAAATAACTGAACGGAGTGGAATAAAAAATCGTGGTTGGGAAGGTTACTATAGCAAAAGCCATTGGAATTAATATTTTATATATCGGAATAATTAGTTTTGTTATTAATGAGAAAAAGGGTGGCTAAAAGAAGAGAAATCATTAGTTATTCATTAAGGTTAATTTGATTCAATGACCAGAGTTCCGCGAGGATATATAGCCCGGAGACGACGAACAAAAATGCGTTCATTTGCCTCAAACTTTAGAGGGGCTCATTTAAGACTTAATCGAATGATTACCCAACAGGTAAAAAGAGCTTTTGTTTCCTCTCATCGAGATAGAGGTAGGCAAAAGAGGGATTTTCGTCGTTTGTGGATCACTCGGATAAACGCAGCAACGCGGGTATATAAAGTATTCGATAGTTATAGTAAATTAATACACAACCTGTACAAGAAGAAATTGATTCTTAATCGTAAAATGCTTGCACAAGTAGCTGTATCAAATCCAAATAATCTTTACACGATTTCCAATAAAATAAAGATCATCAATTAAAGGTATAAATAAAGTAATATACTGGAATAATAAAAGATGAATTCCCGGAGAGGGAACTCCGGGAAGATACAATAAATTAAGATTAAGTGGTAGGAATCAACGAGCTGGATTACTTTCTTTATAATATATATAGGTCTGGCCCTTTCGAATTCGAATAAAACATCAACAATCGGAACTTAAGTTCCGGTTGTTGTTTCTTAAATTTTGGTTGTTGTTTCTTAAGTTTCGATTGGAATTGTACTTTTGCGTTAATTGAGGAATATGTCTATTTTTTCTGGGTCTAGAACCTGTAATTATTGAAATTGACTGGGCTTGAAATTGCTTTTCGTTCTCATAGTTACGAAACGGTAAGAAAGATAAAATACGAGCCTGTTTTATAGCAAGAGTAATTAATCGTTGTTGTTTCAAGGTTAATCTATTTATTCGTCTCGATAATATTTTTCCTTGTTCACTAATAAATCTATTAATTAAACTCATGTTTCTATAATCAATTCGATCTCCCGGGCCAATCCGGGGACGCCTACGAAAAGGTTGTTTAGATTTACGAAAAGGTTGCTTGAATTTACGAAAAGTTTGCTTGGATTTACGAAAGGGTTGCTTGGATTTATTAAAAGTTTGCTTGGATTTACTAAAGGGTTGCTTAGATTTAAGAAAAGGTTGTTTAGATGTATACATGATTTATTCCTTATTTAAAATTTGAAAATTTGAAAATTCACTTCTTTATTTTATTAATTTAGGATCCAGAAGAAGTAGTTTTTCTTTGATCCATATCTTATTTGATTCATATTATAGTATATGAATACCCTCTATACATATGAAATAATATCTACCGGAAATCAGATGAGTTGATTTGTATTTTGTATTCTATACTATGTTTTCTTTATATATTAAATATGAAGTTCTTACTCTTTCTGTTGTTTGGAAAGATCAAACACACGATGTTCCTATTTCTTTATTTCGTGATGAGTCGTATGCTTGCGACAATAACGACAAAATTTTTTGAATTCTAATTGTCCGGGTGTATTGTGGCGATTCTTTTGAGTACTATATCTAGAAATCCCCGTCGATTCCTCATTGGCACCTTTTCGAACACAACTGATGCATTCCAAAATAACTCTGATTCTAACATCTTTTCCCTTGGCCATGAACCTCCTTTTCTTTTTGGATTGACTTAACTTAATTCTTCTACTTATTCTTTTATTCTTCTATTTTGAATCCGAAGAAGAAGAATAAAATTCATTAGAATAATTTTTTTTTATTCTTTAATTAAGTAATAAAAAATAGAGAAATAATTAAAGAATACAATCCTTGTCGAATTAGCAAAGATTTTGGTTCGAAATCCTTTCATTTAATTAGCCAGCCCCGCCTTTTCTATGCTCTGATTTCTGAGGCCTTATTTAGCTTGGGTACCCCTTTAAATTGAATTTCTATTTTCAAAAATGGGGTTTACCAAATTTTTAATGACTCTGAGGTTCAACCCAATCCATCTTTTCTTTCTTTTTCCTTCCGATACTAAAAAAAGATTGAAAAGGATCAAATTTTGTCATATCACGAAGAAATCTATCCCTCCCATAGCAATAACTAGAATTAAAAAAAAGGGAATGACAAAGCATCTGGGAATAAACGATTAATTTCTATCAATAAACCTGCTAAAGCACCAAACCATAGAGTACTTAGCACGGGTGCTACAGAGAGATATGTTTTTATATCCCGCATTGAAAATCCTCCTTCCTTGTTGGAATACATATATGATCATAAACTCTTGCCCAAGATTGTTATGCTATATATAAAATGAACCATATCGACGAAATTTTCCTATCCCTAAAAAAGAAAAAGATGACCCCTTCTTCCTATATATTACCAAGGAAAAGTAATCCTTCTTTTATAGGCGAAATTATATTGGATTTTATATGTATATAATTCCTTAATTATATGAGACCAAAAAGAAGAAATGACACGAGGGTTCTATATATAGATAGAGAAAGAAAGAAGAAGAAAATTATGATGTGGAAAAGAAGACAGGAATTGTGTACAATGGCATTGTACAACAATTTAATTTGGAAAAGGGATGTAGCGCAGCTTGGTAGCGCGTTTGTTTTGGGTACAAAATGTCACAGGTTCAAATCCTGTCATCCCTACCTATTACTTCTTTCTTCTTTATAGGCAGTAGCGACGAGATCAATTAAAGTAAAGTGGGTATAACTTGAATTTGTGGAGACTATACGTACGTGAGATACATTAGGAATAGAAAAAGATTTTCTTTTTGAATGAATGAAAGCGCTCTTAGTTCAGTTCGGTAGAACGCGGGTCTCCAAAACCCGATGTCGTAGGTTCAAATCCTACAGAGCGTGATTCCATCTATTTTATGTCGAAGCAGAGTAAAATAACTTAACAAAATTGAATTGTAACTCCAATTTCAATTTGACCTCCTCTCTGGTCTGGAGGAGGTCAATCAAAAAAAAAAAATGACTCAATCAAAGATCCAACTGATCCCCACGCCTGTATTGCAAATACGCAGTCACGAATAATCCCGCTAAAGTAATAGGAATTAGGCCTAAGACGATTCCAAATAGAAAAACTTCAATCATTTCGATTTGTTCGAGGGGATAAAAAAAGAGGTACGATCTATCCCTAAATAGTACTCTAAATTATCCACGAATCTCAATGACCAAGAAAAGAATTCCTAATTAGTCTGGAAAAGAGTCGTAGAATGCCAGGAATCCCAAAGAAAGATTTTTCTTTTCTGAATTATAATTATTCAGTCAATTCAAATAAGGCGTATCTTGTTCAAGCCAATAAATAGAGCTGGGGTTATAGTTAAAGCAGCCAGTAGAAAACCAAAATAACTAGTTAAAGTAAGCATGAAAGAGTTAAATTCCATTTATTTTTTTTTACTACACTACATATGTTGGTAAAGCATTTACCTAAGTTATGGAAAATTCATAATTCATCAGTTATTTTAGATAATACTAAAAAACAAGATAGAGTAAGATACAGAAGTGTAAAAGAAAGTGGATTCATCAGATGATACATGAGTCCCTAATTCCGAATCAAGAGATTTGTTGTGGAATTTGTCAATTGAGTAAAGTAATAATATTAAGAACTAGATCATCTAACCCCATTGAATGAAAAAAAGAAATTCAATTTTCAGGGAAATTTTTGAATAAGAGATAAATAAACAATTGAATTTGAAAAAAAAAACTTCTTTCTATTTTGGATAATTTCTTTTTCAATAGGACCCTCTTTTTGGAGTGAACGATCGAATATTCCCCTATTCCTTCTTATTTTAACTGATTGTATTCCATATGGAATAAGAGGAGAACAAAAGCATTCCACGACCTGCCAAGGGGCTGTTAAAAAAAAAAAAAAAAGAAAGCTCTTCCTTGAATTTACTTTATTTTTATTCCTTTTTCGAACTCCAACCAAAGTAGATTCGAAGACGAGTCACTTCAATTATCCTTTTAAGTTCTATTCTATCTTCTGTCTTTCCCTATTTCATCTCGTAAAGTTCCGCGCTCGCAGTTTGGTCAAGAAAGTTAGACCTAATCCAACAAACAATACAAGGATGAATTACGAATTATGAAAGGATAGATTTCACATATACTTGTCCTTGTATTGTGTCAGTATGAGAATATCCTTCCTAAATTATTTATCCAAACCTATTGATCATTAACTTAGATTTTCCCAAGATTTTGGCTGCTATTCCGAATTACTCTATTATTCCGAAGCCAATGAAAAGTAAGTAGAACCTACAAAAATGGGGTTTTCTATTGATGCCTTGAATAACATATAGCTTACCTATAGACAAAAAAAAAATAAAAAAGTAATTATGTTTCGGAACCAGGCAAAACCAGATTGCTGTGCCATAGGAAGGATAGCTATACTAATTCGGTATACTCAAAATACACCTTTGGTACAAAATTGACAATCTCACAAGGATGAAATATCAGTAATTTTCTATTTACTGGTCGATCCCATCTTTTACGGAATCAATTCCTTTTTTGAATGTACAAAAATTTTGGGAGTTCAGCATGTCTGGAAGCACGGGAGAACGTTCTTTTGCTGATATTATTACCAGTATTCGATACTGGGTTATTCATAGCATTACTATACCTTCCCTATTCATTGCGGGTTGGTTATTTGTCAGTACGGGTTTAGCTTATGACGTGTTTGGAAGTCCTAGGCCAAACGAGTATTTCACGGAAAGCCGACAAGGAATTCCGTTAATAACCGACCGTTTTGATTCTTTAGAACAACTCGATGAATTTAGTAGATCCTTTTAGGAGGCCCTCAATGACCATAGATCGAACCTATCCTATTTTTACAGTGCGATGGCTGGCTATTCACGGACTAGCTGTACCTACTGTTTTTTTCTTGGGATCAATATCAGCAATGCAGTTCATCCAACGATAAAACAAATTCCAACTATAGAACTATGACACAATCAAACCCGAATGAACAAAATGTTGAATTGAATCGTACCAGTCTATACTGGGGTTTATTACTCATTTTTGTACTTGCTGTTTTATTTTCCAATTACTTCTTCAATTGAGAGAAAGAAAGAGACTAATAAGAATTCTCTTATCCCATTTGGAAGGATACCATCCTTATAACTACCCATGACTGTTTTTGTCTCTAGCATGACCAATTGATAAAATGTGGAGGAAAGTAGGGGAAATGGCCGATACTACTGGAAGAATTCCTCTTTGGCTGATAGGTACTGTAGCTGGTATTGCTGTGATTGGTTTAGTAGGTGTTTTCTTTTATGGTTCATATTCTGGATTGGGTTCATCTCTATAGTAATCGGAGGGACCAGATTGTAAACATGAAAAAGTAGGAGCTTAGCGGGTCCTTACCCCCCTTTATCTGATTAGAGCGGAAAGGACCCGCGGAATTTTTATTTTACTCTTATAACGCGAATTGAATCTATTCGATTCACTCTTATGAAGCAACAAGAAAAAGAGATCACTCGAGGATCCAATATCTTATTCCACGAAGGAAGTATCCTGAAAATCCTTGATTTAGTTTCGAGTAATAAACTAATAAAACCTTAATCAAAACTATTCAACTAGCCTAAAAATAAAAAAACCTTCAATGGAAGAGTTTACTTTTTTTTTGCAAAATTTCTGTAAATTTGAAGTTGAACTTAATTAAACAAGCCAAGCAATTTGCTCACAATCACAAGAAATTTTTCCCCCGCCATATTTTCTTCCCCTCTGTTTGTCCACTACCTCGGCTAAACCTAAGCAAAAGAAAAAGAGGTCCAAGAGACAGACCCGAATAAAGAAGAAATAGTAATCTTTGACGAATTAGGAAGAAAAAGGATTCTTATTTTGATACAAGAAGAATCGGCACAAGAAAAAGGCTTTTTCTTGTGCCGAATAGACGATTAAGAAGACCTGCAATCCCTCCGAAAAAGAAGAAATTTTAATTTGATTGTTCTCGCCTTTGCCTTGGATTCTCTTCTTTTGCATGGGATATAAATAAGGAATTCCAGACATCTCATAAACAAAAAGCAGTCTAAACAAAAAAAGGATTTCCAAAATAGATCATAGATAATTCTAGCAATTGCCAATAAATCGAGGCTTTTTACCAACTTGATGGTAAGAAATCCCGGGACCTAGAAATTCATTTCGTACAATTGAACCTTTTCAAACTGTTTCTTTTTGAGAACCAAAAAAACTTGTGCCAAAATAACGGATGCGAAGAAGAACAAAAGGCCTTGGACACGTAATGGATCCTGAAGCACGATTTCTGCGTCCCCCTGACCAAAACCTCCCACATTAGGATTGCTTGTTAATGGTTGATCAAGCTTGATGGATTCCCCCTCTGAAACAAGAAGTTCTGGTCCGGGAGGTATAATATCAATCACTTGGCGTCCATCTGATGCATCAACTATGGATATTTCATACCCCCCCTTTTCTTTACGTAGTATTTTTCTTACTATACCTGTTGACGTAGCATTATAGACTGTATTGTTACTCTTGCTACCATCAGGATAGATCTGTCCTCTTCCTCGGTTTCCCCCTACATATATGGGATATTTTAAGAAATGAGCATCTTTCTTCGTAGCAGGATCAGGGGAAAGAATGGGAAAGACAATTTCACTATATTTCTTACCGGGAACAGGGCCTATCACAAGAATGTTTTTTTTATCGGGACGATAACTCTGAAAAGCAAGATTTCCTATCTTTTCTTTTAACTCAGGGGAAATACGATCGGGCGGCGCTAATTCGAATCCCTCGGGCAAAATAAGAACAGCACCTACATTCAACCCTCCCTTTTTTCCATTAGCAAGAACTTGTTTCAATTGCATATCATAAGGAATTCGAAGAACTGCTTCAAATACAGTATCGGGAAGCACAGCTTGGGGAACTTCAATATCGACGGGCTTGCTAGCTAAATGGCAATTGGCACATACAATTCGTCCAGTTGCTTCTCGTGGGTTTTCATAACCCTGCTGCGCAAAAATGGGATATGCATTTGAAATAGATGTCCGAGTTATTACGTATATCATGATCGATACAGAAATCGATCGAGTTATCTGTTCCTTTACCCAAGAAAAAGTATTTCTATTTTCCATGTCCAATCGCAGATCCCAGAATTTCTACAATAAATTAGATAGGTAGCTAAGCTAATCTAGTTCCCTATACACGAATCTGTTGTCATTCTACTGCAACAGTTGTACTGCAATGATGAATACCTTAAAGTAGGTATAAATAGAAAGAATTTTGCTAAAATGGAAAAGGGCTTTCTTTCTAAAAAAAGATGCTTGCTAATTTGATTAATATTAATATCGGGAGATCAAATGAATTTATGCTTCACTAATTGAATGATAAATGACTACAAGCGAAGGAGATAGACGATTTAAACAAAAAAAGACCCAAAATTTCAAACATGTATCTAGAATTACTGGAAAACTACAAACAAAAATAGTGAAAATAAGCTCGTTAGGAGCCCATCCAAAATCGTTGTAGACCCAACGAATTACTAGTTCCCAACCACGGGTGGAGTGAAATCCAACAAAAAAATCAGTAACTAAAAGAATAAAAAAAGCTTTTATTGAGTCATTTAAATTATAGAAGAATTCCTGAACCCAAGAATTCAAAATGACAAGTTCCTCTTTACCCAGAAAAAAAGAACCACTTAGAATAGCCAAACAGATTATATTTGTCGAGAAATGCAAAATGGTATGGAGATGATCCTCATTATTTATTTTGACCCATTGTATTATTTCCTTGTGTATTCCTGTAGGAGGTTTTTGTACATGTGTCTTTAGTTTCCCTTTTATCATCTCGTCCAAGAGAGAAAGTTCTTCTAATTCTATGAATCTTTCTAGAATCCTTTTCTCTTGAATATCAGTTAAGAGAGTTTCGGATTGCCTGGTATTCCACCAATTCTTAATCCAAAGTTCCAGACATTTGTTAAATGAGGAAGAGACCCCCCAAGGCAAAAGTACGATAAATACAAGATATAGTAAAGAAGGCAATGCTTTCTTTTTTTTCATTTTTGATCTGTAAATGGAGTTGTTAATGAATATGCTTCATTCGCTGACTCTATTCCATTCCCTGACTCTATATGATGATATTTCTATTTCATGATATTTCTATTTCTTTGAAGCAAAAACTCTATAGGTTTGATACCCTGTATCTATTCTTCTTTTTTGTATATTAGTTATTAGTGGAATTTCAGTGCATTGGGTTCTTTCTTAGATCTAGATGGAATGAAATAGTGAAATAGAATAAAAAAAAAGCCCTTTCGGATGAAAAAGGAAGAATAGTATGCGATATATCTAACTTGGATAAAAAAAAATTAAAAGCAAATTTCTCTTATCCTCGTTTGTTCCTTCCTTTAGATAAATACTTAAAAATCCCCTTACAATAACAAATCCAATTTAGAAGGGACTTCCTCCCTGTGTTGAGAAAACTTTTCTTCTTCCAATTCTTCTTTTCTTCATTCAACTCAGTTCAAAAAAGATACCTCAAAATACTTCAATTGGTACGCGCAAGAAATAGGCCAATTCGGCAGCTTTTTGTTCAATTTCTCGTGGAGTAAAAAATTTATCATCAGTACGAGTCAAGGGAATGATCCCCTGGCCCCGGATTTCCATATAAAGAATACGACGAGGATAAAGACCCTCTTTAACCTGAATTCTAATTGATTGGATATCCCGCATAAGGAATCGAAGGAAGACGCGACGTTTTATTCCAGGGAATCCCCAACGAAAAATGCACACTATTCCCTCTTTTCTATCGAATCGGTCATAACCACTACCTACATTCCACAAAATAGTACACCACAAGTAGGAGCTAATGAATAGGCCTGCGATTCCGTAGAAAGACATCACGACCCCCTGCGGAAAAAAAAGAATTTCTTGAGATGGAAGTATAGATATAATATTCTTACCAAGATAACTGGAAATCCCAACCGATAAGAATCCTAGTGAACCTAGAAAAAGAATACAGGCCCAGAAAAAATTACCCCTTTTTCGAGAACCTTTTAGAAGTTCTACCCATATGTGTTCTGATCGCCAATTCATATTAGATATACTAAATCCAGCAGCGGTCGATTGAAATTGAGAGAATAAGCTAAATAATTTTGACTTTACTTTTTTTGATTCTGAAATCGCCTTCAGCAACTAGTACTCCTGTGAAATAATAGGTTAGATACATTGACTTTCTATTCAAAAAATATTCGTTGATTCAATTAAAATAAATAAAATAAAACTCGCTATACCTGGCTCTGCATATTCATGCATTTATGCTCGTAGCCTATATCCGCATCCATAACCGTTTTTCATTTGTGTGTAGAAAGTGTGTGTAGAAAAAGCCACATACCCTACCATATTATATTACTTACACTAAAAAATACTAGACAATCTTATTTTTTTGCACATAAAGAAATAAAGAAGTCATTGCAATTGCCGGAAATACTAAGCCTACTAAAGGCACGAAAATAGAAGGTAAGTTTAAATCCGTCATGGAATAGGTGTCTCAATTCAAATTTACTATTTCTATCTAGTCGAAAAATATCTTAAGATTCTTATGATATAATTAAGTATATCTATTATAAGGAATATTGACTATTGTATTGTATTTTTTATTTTTAGTTTGAAAAATATTCTGTAAAAAAAATGAAAGGATAATAAGAAAATTCCAAAAAAGGAGAACTAATTAAAAAGATTTTATTTTGATTTTCCCATCCTCATGGCCTTTCTATCTTTCTAATCTAATTTGAAATTGGATTCAAAAGAAAGCGGTTAGAATTTACTTCCTGCATACATACTTCTCTAGAAGCGCATACAATAATGCGTGGTAAAGGCGGAAAAATAGTATATTCAATCAAAATCAAAGGGCAAATTATCTTACCTACTATAGATCCCCTACTACCCTCTTAGACTTTAAAAGGCGATATACCACCCAAAGAAAGGGTATGAAAATGCCGGGTGGAGTTAGCTTTTCGACGAAGACCTGTCCCGTGCAGCGAAGCCCTGTTAGTAAGACCCCCCGCAATAATGGATTATAGAAGAATATTATTCCAAATACTCCTCTGGACGCATATAGTAGCATTGCGATTCCGAATCTTTTTTATTTATGAATATGAACAGAAAAAATTCATTGTATCGTTGGGTCGGAGCGGAGGTTTGGTCCAGAAAAATTAGAAACAAAACGTCTACTCTACCGCATTGAAGTCTATAGCGCTGTATTTCCACGAAAGTATAATTCTTACCATCAGGATACGATCCTTTCTTTTGAACTAAACGTCTCTACGATGGGTCCAGGTTCTATGTCCAATCCCAAATCAAGGATTTCTCGCTCTTGATCGGAGTCATAAACTAAAAAAAAACTACCTTTTTATCCTTTTTCTCAAGGTTATAGAAAACTTCCTTATCTAGTTCTAGCATTTTGAAAAAAAAAAAATGCTTCTTTTTTTACACACAGTTCGAGTCACTTGTTGACTCACGATTACGCCTGTTAAAAGTTTCAAACGTCCTCTTTTTTGAAATTGAAAGAGAGTCCTATAAAAAGGTCTAACTTCCAAACTATGTCTTTTTTCATTCATTCTCCTTTAGTTTTTTTCTCTATCTAGAAGTGGAATAGAATAACCCGGTTGAAGGGTAATGATCATACGTCTGTAATGCATTGTATGGCCCAGAATAGGTCCTATTCTTCTACCTTTTCCAGGTAGTCGATGGCTATTCACAGCTACCACCTTAACACCAAAGAAGAGTTCGACCCAATGCTTTATTTCTGTCTTAGTGAATCCCGATTCGACATTAAAAGTATATTGATTCTTTCCCAATAAACGAAGACTTTTTTCTGTAAATACTGCGTATTTGATTCCATTATCATTATCATATGATAATACTATATTTTATTATTTTATTATTTTATTTGTATTTCTTTATTGTATTATACCTTAATATATATATTCTAGATATATAGAATAGACGAATCTCAATTTGTCAAGTCTCATGATCATATCATGATCTATTTTTATTCGGCTCAATCTTTTTTTTCTAAAAAAGATTGAGCCGAGTTTAATTGCAATCAATTAGAAGAATAAAGAAGAATTACTGCATTTCATAACTGATTTTTTTCTCTCTTTTTATTTCGTTTCTTTTTTATTTATACCTTCTTTATCTTTAGTTTTATCTAGTTAATCAATAGTATCTACCGGCTCGAACTCGAATTTGATCGCCTTCCATACTTCACAAGCTGCGGCTAGTTCAGGACTCCATTTGCAAGCTGCTCGGATAATTTCATTACCTTCGCGAGCAAGATCGCGCCCTTCGTTACGAGCTTGTACACAGGCTTCTAAAGCCACTCGATTAGCTGCTGCACCAGGTGCATTTCCCCAAGGATGTCCTAAAGTTCCTCCACCAAATTGTAATACAGAATCGTCCCCAAAGATTTCGGTCAGAGCTGGCATATGCCAAACATGAATACCACCTGAAGCTACCGGTATAACACCTGGCATGGATACCCAGTCCTGAGTGAAAAAGATACCGCGAGCACGATCTTTTTCAATAAAATCATCGCGCAATAAATCAACAAAACCTAAAGTCATTTCGCGTTCCCCTTCTAACTTACCTACTACTGTACCGGAGTGGATATGATCTCCCCCAGACATACGCAATGCTTTAGCTAATACACGGAAATGCATACCATGATTTTTCTGTCTATCAATAACTGCATGCATTGCACGGTGAATGTGAAGAAGTAGGCCATTGTCGCGGCAATAATGAGCCAAAGTAGTATTTGCGGTGAATCCCCCAGTTAAGTAGTCATGCATTACAATAGGAACCCCTAATTCTCTTGCAAATACAGCTCTCTTAATCATTTCTTCACATGTACCCGCAGTCGCATTCAAGTAATGCCCCTTGATTTCACCGGTTTCGGCCTGTGATTTATAAATAGCTTCGGCACAAAAGACAAAACGGTCTCTCCAGCGCATAAATGGTTGTGAGTTTACGTTTTCATCATCTTTGGTAAAATCAAGTCCACCACGTAGACACTCATAACACGCTCTACCATAATTTTTTGCGGATAATCCCAATTTTGGTTTAATAGTACATCCCAATAAAGGACGACCGTACTTGTTCAACTTATCTCTTTCAACTTGGATACCATGAGGCGGGCCTTGGAAAGTTTTTGAATAAGTAGGGGGAATTCGTAGATCCTCCAAACGTAGAGCACGTAGGGCTTTGAAACCAAATACGTTACCTACAATGGAAGTAAACATGTTAGTAACGGAACCCTCTTCAAATAGGTCTAATGGATAAGCTACATAACAGATCCATTGGTTGTCTTCCCCAGCAACAGGCTCGATGTGATAGCATCGTCCTTTGTAACGATCAAGACTGGTAAGTCCATCAGTCCAAACAGTTGTCCATGTACCAGTAGAAGATTCGGCAGCTACTGCAGCCCCTGCTTCTTCGGGCGGAACCCCAGGCTGAGGACTTACTCGGAATGCTGCCAAGATATCAGTATCCTTAGTTTCATACTCTGGGGTGTAGTAAGTCAATTTATAATCTTTAACACCAGCTTGAAATCCAACACCTGCTTTAGTTTCTGTTTGTGGTGACATAAGTCCCTCCCTATAACTCTTGAATTAAGAATTCTCACAATAACAGGGTCTACTCGATGTTAATTAGGCGTAAATGAAACTTTAGCAAAAATCTCGTAAAACAAAAAGGATATTCAATTAATATAATATCAACTCATTAAAGAAAATTGAGGGCATGCTTAGGTTAATGAATATGTTTCATTCATATATAATGCGTACACCCTGTGTATGTTCTATCCTATAGGAATTCCAATATAGGAATTCGATAGGAATTGAGTTGTTGTTATGGTAAGTTAACACGGTTCGTTATTAAACCATGGATTTGATTTACCAAATCCATAATTATTGTATACTCTTTGATAGATATAGCGCAACCCAAATTAATTCCTAATCCTTATTTTACAAGTTCTTAATAGTTCTCTTTTCTTATTTTGAATGCAAATACCTAACTAAATACTAATAAAATTCTTTGTTGACAGCAATCTATGCTTCACAGTAGTATATATTTTGTATATCGAAGTCCTAGATAGGAAAGTAGAGTAGGCACAGATCCTCCACAAAAGGCAAAATGTATATGAAAAAAAAGATTGATTGAACTTTCCAATGGACTCATTCCATGAGTAAACGATTGAATGGGATTCGCTTGGGCAACGAAATCAAGTCCTGGTCCCCTTTTCTCTCTTATTGAATTAACTAATTCATTTCCTTTTTACTTTTGGATTTTTTTTGATTTGATTTGGCATTATTCAACAATAAAAAAAGAAAAATTTCGACAAATTCCTTTTTTTTAATTATGTGATAATTATGAGAACCAATCCTACTACTTCTCCTCCCGGGGTTTCCACAATTGAAGAAAAAAGTACAGGTCGTATCGATCAAATTATTGGACCCGTGCTGGATGTCACTTTTCCCCCAGGCAAGTTACCTTATATTTATAACGCTTTGGTAGTCCAGAGTAGAGACACTGCCGATAAGCAAATTAATGTGACTTGTGAGGTACAACAATTATTAGGAAATAATCGAGTTAGAGCTGTAGCTATGAGTGCTACGGACGGGTTGATGAGAGGAATGGAAGTGATTGACACGGGAGCTCCTCTCAGTGTTCCGGTCGGTGGAGCTACTCTCGGACGAATTTTCAACGTTCTTGGGGAGCCTGTTGACAATTTGGGTCCTGTAGATAGTAGTGCAACGTTCCCTATTCATAGATCTGCGCCTGCCTTTATCGAGTTAGATACGAAATTATCCATCTTTGAAACAGGTATTAAGGTCGTCGATCTTTTAGCTCCTTATCGACGTGGAGGAAAAATAGGACTATTTGGGGGGGCTGGAGTAGGTAAAACAGTACTGATCATGGAATTAATCAATAACATTGCTAAAGCTCATGGGGGCGTATCCGTATTCGGTGGAGTAGGGGAACGGACTCGTGAAGGAAATGATCTTTATATGGAAATGAAGGAATCCGGAGTAATTAATGAAAAAAATATTGAGGAATCAAAGGTAGCTCTAGTCTATGGCCAAATGAATGAACCACCGGGAGCTCGTATGAGAGTTGGTTTAACTGCCCTAACTATGGCGGAATATTTCCGAGATGTTAATAAGCAAGACGTGCTTTTATTTATCGATAATATCTTTCGTTTTGTTCAAGCAGGATCAGAGGTATCCGCTTTATTAGGGAGAATGCCCTCCGCAGTGGGTTATCAACCTACTCTTAGTACAGAAATGGGTTCTTTGCAAGAAAGAATTGCTTCTACTAAAAAGGGATCTATAACTTCGATTCAAGCAGTTTATGTACCTGCAGACGATTTGACCGACCCTGCCCCTGCCACAACATTTGCACATTTGGATGCTACTACCGTACTTTCCAGAGGATTAGCTTCCAAGGGTATTTATCCAGCAGTAGATCCTTTAGATTCAACCTCGACTATGTTACAGCCTCGGATCGTTGGCAACGAACATTATGAAACTGCGCAAAGAGTTAAGGAAACTTTACAACGTTACAAAGAACTTCAGGACATTATCGCAATTCTTGGCTTGGATGAATTATCGGAAGAGGATCGTTTAACTGTAGCAAGAGCAAGAAAAATTGAGCGTTTCTTATCACAACCGTTCTTTGTGGCAGAAGTTTTTACTGGTTCTCCAGGAAAGTATGTTGCTCTTGCGGAAACTATTAGGGGATTTCAACTAATCCTTTCCGGAGAATTAGACGGCCTACCTGAACAGGCTTTTTATTTGGTGGGTAACATCGATGAAGCTAGCACGAAAGCTATAACCTTAGAAGAGGAGAACAAATCGAAGAAATGAAATTAAATCTTTATGTACTGACTCCTAAGCGAATTATTTGGGATTGTGAAGTGAAAGAAATCATTTTATCCACTAATAGTGGCCAAATTGGCGTATTACCAAACCACGCCCCCATTAACACAGCAGTAGATATGGGTCCTTTGAGAATACGCCTCCTCAACGACCAATGGTTAACAGCGATTCTGTGGAGCGGTTTTGCGAGAATAGTTAATAATGAGATCATCATTTTAGGAAATGATGCGGAACTGGGTAGTGATATTGATCCGGAAGAAGCTCAAAAGGCACTTGAAATAGCCGAAGCTAACTTGAGTAAAGCTGAGGGTACGAAAGATTTGGTTGAAGCGAAGCTCGCTCTCAGACGAGCTAGGATACGAATCGAGGCTGTCAATTGGATTCCCCCATCCAATTGAAGACAATCCAGTGGTTTATAGTTGATACAAAGAAAAAGGGAAGAGGGGTAGAAAAAGTTATTAGATAGCGAAGCGAAGTAAGTCCAATGCTATCTAGTAATTTTTCTACCTACTTACCTACTATTGGATTTGAACCAATGACTCCCGCCGTATGAAAGCAATACTCTAACCACTGAGTTAAGTAGGCAATTTATCACCACAAAGGAAGACCCATTACTTCGATCGATTATATATTGAATCCCTTTTCTAAGCAATACCGCTCTGTTATTGGTCTGTTATATACTAAATACTAAACTAAATACTAAACAGATACAGATCAAAGGGGTATCCTCTGGCATTAGAAAATATTCATCTTGACAAGAAATTATCTATATGTTAAGATATCTCTGATAAGGGCTATAGCTCAGTTCGGTAGAGCAACTCGTTTACACGTGCGCCAATGCTTTTCAAAGGAGCTTATTATGCAATGAACATAATCGATCTTATTGCAAAATCAATGTCTTACTTCATAGATTCGAGAGAATAGGAGAACAGTAGCCTGACAAACAGTCGGTTCAGTCCGATTCAGGTGCCAATTCAGGTGCCTAATCAAATAGAACCCTTATGGATTTGCTAGTTGATAAGGTAAATATCCAGCCCACTAAATGCTAGGCGTAATGAGGATAAGGGCCTCCAAAAAACTTCTTTTCGTTCTATGAACTTTAAGGTGTATGAAGTCTCATAGTTAACTCTTGCAGTGGAACGATAGAGACTCCATTTCACTTAGGTTGATTTAATTTAGACCGGAGGCAGACCTAAGTCAAGGTAATCCTCCTTTGAAACACTTTGGTATTGCTCCTAGATAGATCATAATACAAAAAATCAATCAGAGCACAGGGAGCCATCTCATTATCTTTCCGTAAAGAAAAACTATGGTGGACTAACTGATCTTTAAATCAGTTTATGAAAGAGCCCAATGCAAAAAAATGCATGTTGGGTCTTTGAAACAGTTCAAATCATTTCGATAATAATCCGTTTGATCTGTTTTACCGAGAAGGTCTACGGTTCGAATCCGTATAGCCCTAATATGCCCTTTTTTAGATTTTAGGATCTCTATCCTATGTTTTCTTTAGTTTAGTATAGTTTTCATTTTCTCATTAGTATTTGTTTATAGACTGGATAGGCGCCTGCGACATAGAATAGAGATAAAAGCATTACCAAAGGCTCATTCATCGAAAATCAAAATCATACAGACAGGAAAAGAAAAACGAATTTCTATCAAATCAATAGAAGAAAGGATCCTTTCCCTGATTTGAATCCCGTCCTCCTTCAAATAGGATATCTCTAGACTTCCCTATAATAACTGCAATGATTTTATCCATTTTGCGAATTCCTACTTTGTTTTAAGTATATTTATTACTTTGTTTATAGATACATTATGTAAATTGATCAACTTTAAATAGAAAAAATAAAGTAAAGAGTAAATAAGAAAACAGAATATTCTGTCTCATAGTTCTGAAATAGAGTTCTTTATTTTTATTTTATAGTATTACTTCTCATTAATTATACTGCATAGATTAGTCCTACTATCTTAATTAGGTTCTAATTTAGTAGTATTCTCATTTTTATTTAATAGTCTCTTATTATTTTATTATTAAATATTAAATAAAGGATAGAGCTATTCTTTTTTCTAGAGATTCTAGAGAAAGCGAGACAAAGTGAAACGAGAAAGTTTTCTTTATATAAGAATTAGATCTACATACACCATATCTAAATAGAATGGAAATCCAAAAGAAAGGGAGTTGGGATTCCATTGGATGAATCTTTAAAGAAGATGCAGCACAGAGGAAACAAAGGCTAAACTTAAACTAAGCGCTTTTGTTTGAACAAAAAAGATTCTTGTTTCACCGAGGAAAAGAGAGAAGTTCTGGATAAATTGACAATGCTGAATTGAATTGACTAATTTAAGTTCCGCCTATTCCACATTAATGGGAGTACATTATGTTTCTGCTTCACGAATATGATATTTTTTGGACATTTCTAATAATAGCAAGCCTTATTCCTATTTTGGCATTTTCGATTTCAGGACTTTTAGCCCCGGTTAGTGAAGGACCAGAGAAGCTTTCTAGTTATGAATCGGGTATAGAACCCATGGGAGGGGCTTGGGTACAATTCCGAATACGCTATTATATGTTTGCGCTCGTTTTTGTTGTTTTTGATGTGGAAACCGTCTTTCTATACCCTTGGGCAATGAGTTTCGACGTATTGGGTGTATCCGTTTTTATCGAAGCTTTGATTTTCGTGCTTATCTTAGTTGTTGGTTTAGTTTATGCATGGCGAAAAGGAGCCTTGGAATGGTCTTAACTGAATATTTAGACAAAAAAAAAGAAGGAAAAGATTCTATTGAGACAGTTATGAATTTGATTGAGTTTCCCTTACTTGACCAAACAAGTTCCAATTCTGTTATTTCAACTACACCAAATGATCTTTCGAATTGGTCAAGACTCTCCAGTTTATGGCCCCTTCTATACGGTACCAGTTGTTGTTTCATTGAATTTGCTTCATTAATAGGCTCACGATTCGACTTTGATCGTTATGGATTGGTACCAAGATCAAGTCCTAGGCAAGCAGACCTAATTTTAACAGCCGGTACGGTAACAATGAAAATGGCTCCCTCTTTAGTGAGATTATACGAGCAAATGCCTGAACCAAAATACGTCATTGCTATGGGAGCCTGTACTATTACAGGGGGAATGTTCAGTACGGATTCCTATAGTACTGTTCGGGGAGTTGATAAGTTAATTCCTGTGGATGTCTACTTGCCGGGCTGCCCACCTAAACCGGAGGCAGTTATAGATGCCCTAACAAAACTTCGTAAGAAGATATCGCGAGAAATAGTTGAGGATCAAACTCTATCTCAAAATAAAAATAGATGTTTTACTACCAGTCACAAGCTTTATGTTAGGCGCAGTACTCATACAGGAACTTATGAGCAAGAATTGCTCTATCAATCACCATCTACATTAGATATATCTTCTGAAACTTTTTTCAAATCCAAAAGTTCAGTACCTTCCTACAAATTAGTGAATTAGGAGAGGGGCTCTTTTGTGTAGAAAAATAAAAAGCAGGGCAATCTTTCAAACTTGCATCCGAAATGTGAAATATTTATACAAAGAGGGAGAGATGAAGACAATGCAGCAGGGTTGGTTATCTAATTGGCTAGTCAAACATGAGGTGGTTCATAGATCTTTGGGCTTTGATCACCGAGGAATAGAGACTTTACAAATAAAAGCAGGGGATTGGGATTCCATTGCTGTCATTTTATATGTATATGGTTACAATTATTTACGCTCCCAATGTGCTTATGATGTAGCACCCGGTGGATCTTTAGCTAGCGTGTATCATCTTACGAGAATACAATATGGTATAGATAATCCAGAAGAAGTCTGCATAAAAGTCTTTGCCCAAAAGGATAATCCTAGAATTCCGTCTGTCTTCTGGATTTGGAGAAGTGCCGATTTTCAAGAACGCGAATCTTATGATATGGTGGGAATCTCTTATGATAATCATCCGCGCCTTAAACGTATCCTAATGCCTGAAAGTTGGATAGGCTGGCCCTTACGTAAGGATTATATAACCCCCAATTTTTATGAAATACAAGATGCTCATTGAATGATAAGAAATTCATGCTCACTTATACAACACAACTCCAGATTTTATTCAAGTCAAGGAATATTTTTAGGTTCTTTTCCTAGATGAAACGGAATACCTATTTATAATTAATTCCTAATTATACAAAAGCATTCCAGATAGACTGAGCAAAAAAAGGGTTTCATTTGGATTCCCCTATTTTGAAAATCGCATATTAATTTCCTTCATATGAACAGAAAAATAGGATGACTCAAAGAAGTTCTCTACCAGGAACTTTGTACCGCGCACATTACTTAGCACAACTAGGAAAATAAGATAAGATAAAGATAAGCAAGACTAAAAAAATATTCGTCGGAATAGCGGAATACAAAATTAAGAAACGCAAAAAAATAAAGGGGAATCTCACCCCCTTCTTTATCATAAAGAAAAGATATATTTTAAAACTTCTTTAAAAAGAAAAAGAAGTGCCTCTATATTTATATTATAGATTTATCCACTTAGATGAATAAATATTATTAATGAATATGTATCACAATCCATCTCGAGGTATTTGGATCAATACCTATTCGGTGGATCTTTTTTTTTTTTTTCTCTGCCAGGAACCAGATTTGAACTGGTGACACGAGGATTTTCAGTCCTCTGCTCTACCAACTGAGCTATCCTGACCTTTTCTTGTGCATCATCCTAGTAGAGTATTTGTATCTATGTCAATTAAAAGGACTAAAAATTAATTAAAGTATTTCAAATTTTAAATTTGAAAATGGGGGGGGTAGTCCTATGCATTGTGCATGGTTTACTTAAATAAAACTTAAAAATAGAGTGAATAACCAAGATTTCTTGCCGATACTCTAATAAAAAAGAAATCTATTCAATGAATAGGATAAGATCCATTGAGTTCTCTTCGCATTCCTTTGTGAAAGAGTAGAATGAGAAAGCTAATGAATCTTAAACCCATTGCATTGATAAAAAGAAAAAAAAGTGCATTGATAAAAAGAAAAAAAAAAAGAGGATAAATAATAATAATATAGTATAGTTAGGGAATAAAAGAGGATTTGGGGATAGAGGGACTTGAACCCTCACAACTTATAAAGTCGACGGATTTTCCTTTTACTAGAAATTTCATTGTTGTCAGTATTGACATGTAGAATGGGACTCTCTCTTTGTCCTCGTCCGATTAATCCACTTTTTTAAAGATCTCGAAAACTTTGAATTTTAATTGAAGAATTTGATTATTCAATATTCGATTGGAGTGGATTCACAATAATGAAAAAAAAAAATTATGATATGAGTTTTTTATTTCATAATCATTATCATTTCTAATTTCATTTTTAAAAAAGATAAAGAACCTATATTATAATTAGAATATAATATGAGTTCTGTGATTAATCGTTTGCTATGTCAGTATCTATACGTGTTTATTAAATGTATAAGGTATAAAACCCCTCTTTCTCTAATTTAGAACTAGAAGGAATTCCACTAACAACACAACGTAATTAACTCGATTCGTTAGAACAGCTTCCATTGAGTCTCTGCACCTATCCTTTTCCTTTGTATTCTAGTTCGAGAACCCCTTGTTTTCTCAAAACACGGATTTGGCTCAGGATTGCCCTTTTTTAATTCCAGGGTTTCTCTGAATTTGGAAGTTACCACTTAGCAGGTTTCCATACCAAGGCTCAATACAATCAAGTCCGTAGCGTCTACCGATTTCGCCATATCCCCATTTCCCTCTTCTTTGAGACCAGGATTCCTTGTGTAATTTCATCCATCTCTTAGTTTTTTTTTTGAATCATTGAGTTCATCACTCAACGTAGTCTAGCAGTTCAGTTCGACTCTATTTGAGAGACCTCGCTTGCTTATTGCAATTCAGAATTGAATTGATTCTATCCTTGATGTATTTGCAATTCAATCCGAATCAATATATCCAAAAGTTTTTATCTCCCCCACCTCCCGTCTTACTTTTTTATAGTATTCAAAATTATACTATAACGCTTGATATTTATTCTTTTTTTCTAATCAGAATTAGCAATTTTATTTACTCTGACTCTATGTTCCCCTTAGTGAAATATTAATCCTCAAATTATTAACAAATAATAAAGTCTATAATGATCGAATGAAAATACCAATAAATTCTATAATTTTATTTTTTAATATCCTATAGTTAAGCATATCAAGCTAACTTTATCTTTAAGAAGTTTTAGTATTTTTTTATTTTTATAAGTATAACTTCAAATTTAGAACTAGTTAATAGCTAAGATTAATAACTAATATCTGAGATTTTACGGATTTCCTATACTATACCTATTTCTATTTGTTACACTATTTCCGTTATGTAAGCCCACTTAGCTCAGAGGTTAGAGCATCGCATTTGTAATGCGAGGGTCATCGGTTCAAATCCGATAGTCGGCTTTTTTTTCTCTATCGATGTTCTACGAACAAGAATCTCTTTTTTTCCGAATTAAATGGAGAATCCAGGATCTTTTATGTTTTTTACCTTACAATTTTGCTAGATACAAAACAATAAAATAAATAATATATATACAAAAAAAAAAGATTTTGATGAAATTCCATTTTTTGGGGTACTTTAGTTGATTTTACTCTGTTTATCCTGTAGTTTAATTCAGTTTTAATTTCGATGTATTCTGTAATGTAAATACAATGAAATTAATTGTGTAAAATGAAATTTCAATAAAATAAAAAAAGGAGTCTTCATGTCCCGTTATCGAGGACCTCGTTTAAAAAAAATACGCCGTCTGGGAGCTTTACCAGGACTCACTAGAAAAACACCTAAATCCGGAAGTAATCTTAAAAAAAAATTCAATTCTGGGAAAAAGGAGCAATATCGTATTCGTCTTCAAGAAAAACAGAAATTGCGTTTTCATTATGGTCTGACAGAACGACAATTACTTAGATATGTACATATCGCTGGAAAAGCAAAAAGGTCAACAGGCCAGGTTTTACTACAATTACTTGAAATGCGTTTGGATAATATCCTTTTTCGATTGGGTATGGCTTCAACCATTCCTGGGGCCCGCCAATTAGTCAACCATAGACATATTTTAGTTAATGGTCGTATAGTCAATATACCAAGTTTTCGTTGCAAACCCCGAGATATTATTACTACGAAAGATAACCAAAGATCAAAAGGTCTGGTTCAAAATTATATTGCTTCATCGGACCCGGGGAAATTGCCAAAGCATTTGGCGATTGACACGTTGGAATATAAAGGACTAGTAAATAAAATCCTAGATAGGAAGTGGGTCGGTCTCAAAATAAATGAGTTGTTAGTTGTAGAATATTACTCTCGTCAGACTTGAACTTAACGAAAAAAGGAAAGGTTCATAGAATTTTCTTCCCCTTCCCCTTTCCCCGAACTAAATCGCCCTAAGACCATTACCATTAATTTGTATTTTCCCATCAACTAGCTAAAATTGATTAACCCTAGGATTAGGATCCTTTTTTCTTTTTTCCTCTATGTGTATTTTACATACCACAGTAATTTGCTATAGAGAATTTCTAATTTCTATTAAATCAAAATAAGATAATATAAGATATTATATTATTGCTGGAAAAAATTGTTATTTGATTTGATACATTGTGATCCTTAACGTTGATGAATTAAGAAAAACGGAAAGAGAGGGATTCGAACCCTCGGTAAACAAAAGTCTACATAGCAGTTCCAATGCTACGCCTTGAACCGCTCGGCCATCTCTCCTACATAACTTATTATGGAAAATAAACTGAGTGAATAGCGAGTTTTCTTATTCCTGCAGTACAGGTACAACCGCAACCACTCGGGGGTTCCATAGTTCTATTGGAAAAATTCCTTTTGATCTAAGTGGAAGGATACAGGATTTTTTACTAGAAATTGCGCTCGCTATAAAATAAAAGTTTTAATTTGGGTTTTCCCGCAACTAAAGAAAAAGAAAATGGAAGAATTCTTCTTATTGCATAATAAAATAAAGAAACCTTAGAATTCCGTTTGCATAAGATACGCTACACCATACTATCGAAATCAAAAATAGGGTATGAGACAATTAATAACTTTGAAAACACGAAATAGTTGATAACATAAGTTGTTGTTCAGAAATAGGAAAGTGGAATGAAATCCAGTCTTAGTCAAATATTTCATATCTCTTCGTGTCCAAGCAGAAGGAAAAGGATACAATTTGAGCTGAGCGGAAAATCCATATCTCTCTTATCCATTTAAAGCATATGGATTTAGAGTAGAGCATATGGATCAATCTATTTATAATTATAAGAATCGAATGTGTTTGTTTTTATGTTATTTTGTGAAGGAATGAAAACAATTCTATATAGAATGGGTTGGGAATTATGCCTAGATCCCGTGGAAATGGAAATTTCATTGATAAGACCTCCTCAATTGTAGCCAATATTTTATTGCGAATAATTCCGACAACCTCAGGAGAAAAAAAGGCATTTACTTATTATAGAGATGGTGCGATTTGACTCTTTTTTTTGCTTTTTTTTAGCCCTACCTATACCTCAGTCTTACGAAAAAGAGAGGGGGGTTGGCATAGAGAGAACCAAATTTGTAAAGCAAACAAACCCACGCTTCGGGAAGGTGAGGCGAACTAACAATTCCTTCCGTCGTGTATCCTCGATTGATGCGGCTTCAGATACTTCAATTGTAGATTTGAGTATTGAGCGAAAGGTTACACCTACAGGATATGGTATGGTATGGATTACAGGCCAATCCTACTCTATTAGTATCCGTAGGCAGCATAGGGGAGAAAAGCACTACACCTAGAAATAGGAATCAACAAGAGAAAAACTTTGTTAGAAATTACCCCTTTCCTGATCGGTATCAGGGCTGGGAAGAATGGTTGGGATAACAAACAACCATCAGGTTTGTACTTTGGATACCCCTATAACCATCAAAGATCGTTGAAGTAGCTAATTCCTCTAAATAGGAGGCGTTGAGAACAAAGAAATTATTGGAGCTATCGTTTTCCTCTAGCATTAATAGAATTCATTGGTGTTAAGAAAAACCTCTTGTGGGAAGGTTGGCTAGAGATTTCTTGGAAAAATACCAGCCCCTTTCGGTTCATAATGAGACGGGACTAATTCTATTTTGATTCTATAGATTATTTCGCTTAGTACTATTATGTACAGAAGGGAGGAGCCGTATGAGATGAAAACCTCATGTACGGTTTTGGAACGGAGATTTTTTGAATAGAATGAACGACCGTAACGGATGTTGGCTCAATCCGAAGGAAATTATGCGGAAGCTTTGCAAAATTATTATGAAGCTACGCGACTAGAAATCGATCCCTATGATCGAAGTTATATACTCTATAACATAGGCCTTATACACACAAGCAATGGAGAGCATACAAAGGCTTTGGAATATTATTTCCGGGCACTAGAACGAAACCCCTTCTTACCGCAAGCTTTTAATAATATGGCCGTGATCTGTCATTACGTGCGACTATCTCCACTATAGAAAGAAAAAAAAAAAAGAGAGGATCAAATTTTCTAGTAAATACTAGAAAAAAAGGGCTTTCTACATAGGGATCGTAAAAACAACGATTTTTCCCTATCAGCTGTAGGAAGGAAGGACACTTCACGAGAATCAAAAAACGAAGAAAGTATGGCCTATACTACTACTCTATGGATAAAGTTTCTCAAATTGATAGAGAAAGCACCGTAAAGATCAATTAGTGAGCGACTGGGTCGATACAACTAAAAAAAACTGCTTACTTATCCCATGATATGGGGCAAAATTTAGGAATCCGCTTATGTAATAGAGCCGATCCACTAAGGGATTAAGCAGCGGTGTAGTATCAGATCCCAAAGATAGTAAGTTCTTTTTTCTTTCTTATGGAAAAAAGTCTTTTTCAAGGATTCTATAGAGATTTCATATATGAAACCGGGATAGTTACCTCTCAGAAAATTTGAACGAAGGCTCTATATCTATCTATGCTTCATTCTTCTGAAGGTGGGAAAAAAGATCAAACTGATTATTGATAAAAATTAGGGTTTGAAACTTAGGTAATTAATTTCTTCTGCTTAACCCAAGAACAAATTGGATCGATTTTTGATAAATCGAATTCAGTTAAGATAGGGGAAATTCAGATAGCAATTTCTGAGCCGTATGAGGTAGGAAACTCTCAAGTACGGTTCTAAGGGAAGGAACTTCCTATTCCGACCGAGGAGAACAGGCCATTCTACAGGGTGATTCGGAAATTGCGGAAGCTTGGTTTGATCAAGCTGCTGAATATTGGAAACAAGCTATAGCGCTTACTCCGGGAAATTATATTGAAGCACAGAACTGGTTGAAGATTACGAAGCGCTTTGAATTTGAATAAGACCATGCTCCTTCTTTTTCATAAAATGGGTGGTTTGGTTGTTGATCCATTAATCAAATAAATTAGGTCGTAAGATCGAATCAAGAATTTCATTATATCCATTTCTTATACCTTCTATTTTATATGATATTTCATAAGAATAAACCATAGGGATAGGGTCTAGAATAGAAGTAATAAAGTGAATAAAAAGAGGGGGCAATCTAAATATTGCTAATATATTAGGACCATCTTATTAATAATTCTAATGAGTTATCTTGGAATTTAGAATCAAATAAAAAACCCTATATTATGCTCAAGGAAAGTAGATATAGATAGGAGCTTATGCCCTCAAAAAAAATACACTAGTTTCTTAAATTAAAAATAAAAAAGATTTTTTTCTTACGTCGAGAAATATTTGTTTTTCAAGATAAACAATGTCCGTTAGGCACCTAATCTTTATGTCATAATAGACCCGAACACTTGCCTCGGATTGACTTCAATATATAATTGCTCCAGTGAATAACTAAAAAAAAAATAGAAGGATGGTAGATAGTAAAGAAAAGAACTAATCACAATATCTATCTTTCAAAATCTATCTTTCAAAATCTATCTTTCAAAATATATATCTTTCAAAGATTCACTAAAAAGACAGTTGGCGGGTCTCTTTGTATGTCTTGTCCGGAAAGAGGAGGACTTAATGATTATTCGTTCGCCGGAACCAGAAGTAAAAATTGTTGTGGATAGGGATCCTGTAAAAACATCTTTTGAGGAATGGGCCAGACCCGGCCATTTCTCAAGAACACTAGCTAAGGGCCCTGATACTACCACTTGGATCTGGAACCTACATGCTGATGCTCACGATTTCGATAGTCATACTGGTGATTTGGAGGAGATTTCTCGAAAAGTCTTTAGTGCTCATTTCGGGCAACTTTCCATTATCTTTCTTTGGTTGAGTGGCATGTACTTTCATGGCGCCCGTTTTTCCAATTATGAAGCATGGCTAAGTGATCCTACTCACATTGGACCCAGTGCTCAGGTAGTTTGGCCTATAGTAGGGCAAGAAATATTGAATGGTGATGTAGGCGGGGGTTTCCGAGGAATCCAAATAACCTCTGGTTTTTTTCAGCTTTGGCGAGCATCTGGAATAACTAGTGAATTACAACTCTATTGTACTGCAATTGGTGCATTGATTTTTGCAGCGTTAATGCTTTTTGCTGGTTGGTTCCATTATCACAAAGCCGCTCCCAAATTGGCCTGGTTCCAAGATGTAGAATCCATGTTGAATCACCACTTAGCGGGATTATTAGGACTTGGGTCTCTTTCTTGGGCGGGGCACCAAATTCATGTATCTTTACCAATTAACCAATTTCTTGACGCTGGGGTGGATCCTAAAGAGATACCACTTCCTCATGAATTTATCTTGAATCGGGACCTTTTGGCTCAACTTTATCCTAGTTTTGCCGAAGGAGCAACCCCTTTTTTCACTTTAAATTGGTCCAAATACGCAGAATTTCTGACTTTTCGCGGAGGACTAGATCCAGTAACCGGTGGTCTCTGGCTGACCGATATTGCGCACCATCATTTAGCTATTGCTATTCTTTTCCTAATCGCAGGTCATATGTATAGGACCAATTGGGGTATTGGCCATGGACTTAAAGATATTTTGGAGGCTCACAAGGGCCCATTTACAGGACAAGGCCATAAGGGTCTTTATGAAATCTTAACAACGTCATGGCATGCTCAATTATCTCTTAACCTAGCTATGCTAGGCTCTACAACCATTGTTGTAGCTCATCATATGTATTCTATGCCTCCCTATCCATACCTAGCTACTGACTATGGTACACAACTTTCCTTGTTCACACACCACATGTGGATTGGCGGATTTCTAATAGTCGGTGCTGCTGCACATGCAGCAATTTTTATGGTAAGAGACTATGATCCAACTACTCGATACAACGATCTATTAGATCGCGTCCTTAGACACCGCGATGCAATCATATCCCACCTTAACTGGGTATGTATATTTCTAGGTTTTCACAGTTTTGGCTTGTACATTCATAATGATACCATGAGTGCTTTAGGCCGTCCACAAGATATGTTTTCGGATACTGCCATACAATTACAACCTATCTTTGCTCAATGGGTACAAAATATCCATGCTACTGCGCCTGGCGTAACAGCTCCTGGTGCAACAACAAGTACTAGCTTAACGTGGGGAGGCGGCGAGTTAGTAGCAGTAGGTGGCAAAGTGGCTTTGTTACCTATTCCATTAGGAACCGCAGATTTTTTAGTCCATCACATTCATGCATTTACCATACATGTGACTGTATTAATACTTTTGAAAGGTGTTTTATTTGCTCGGAGTTCCCGTTTGATACCCGATAAAGCAAATCTAGGTTTTCGCTTTCCTTGCGATGGGCCTGGCCGAGGGGGAACATGTCAAGTATCCGCCTGGGATCATGTTTTCTTAGGTTTATTCTGGATGTACAATGCAATTTCGGTAGTCATTTTCCATTTCAGTTGGAAAATGCAGTCGGATGTTTGGGGTACTATAAGTGATCAAGGGGTGGTAACTCATATTACAGGGGGAAACTTTGCACAGAGTTCCATTACGATTAATGGGTGGCTTCGAGATTTCTTGTGGGCACAGGCATCGCAAGTCATTCAGTCTTATGGTTCTTCATTATCTGCATATGGTCTTTTTTTCTTAGGTGCTCATTTTGTCTGGGCCTTCAGTTTAATGTTTTTATTCAGCGGCCGTGGTTATTGGCAAGAACTCATTGAATCTATCGTTTGGGCTCATAACAAATTAAAAGTTGCTCCTGCTACTCAGCCTAGAGCCTTGAGCATTATACAAGGACGCGCTGTAGGAGTAACCCATTACCTTCTGGGTGGAATTGCCACGACATGGGCATTCTTCTTAGCGAGAATTATTGCAGTAGGATAGTGGCTAGGAGGATTTGAAAGGCATTATGGAATTAAGATTTCCCAGGTTTAGCCAAGGCTTAGCTCAGGACCCCACTACTCGTCGTATTTGGTTTGGTATTGCTACCGCACATGATTTCGAAAGTCATGATGATATTACTGAAGAACGTCTTTATCAGAACATTTTTGCTTCTCACTTTGGGCAATTAGCAATAATCTTTCTATGGACGTCCGGAAATCTGTTTCATGTAGCTTGGCAAGGAAATTTTGAATCATGGATACAGGATCCTTTACACGTAAGACCTATTGCTCATGCGATTTGGGATCCTCATTTTGGTCAACCCGCTGTGGAAGCCTTTACTCGAGGAGGTGCTGCTGGTCCAGTGAATATTGCTTATTCTGGAGTTTATCAGTGGTGGTATACAATAGGATTACGCACCAATGAGGATCTTTATACTGGAGCTCTTTTTCTATTATTTCTTTCTACGCTGTCCTTAATAGCGGGTTGGTTACATCTACAACCCAAATGGAAACCAAGCCTTTCGTGGTTCAAAAACGCGGAATCTCGTCTCAATCATCATTTGTCAGGACTTTTCGGGGTAAGTTCTTTGGCTTGGACAGGACATTTAGTTCATGTTGCTATTCCCGCATCCAGGGGGGAGTACGTTCGATGGAATAATTTCTTAGATGTATTACCCTATCCCCAGGGGTTGGGACCCCTTTTGACGGGTCAATGGAATCTTTATGCCCAAAACCCTGATTCGAGTAATCATTTATTTGGTACCGCTCAAGGAGCGGGAACTGCCATTCTAACTCTTCTTGGGGGATTCCATCCACAAACACAAAGTTTGTGGCTGACCGATATGGCTCACCATCATTTAGCTATTGCATTTATTTTTCTCATTGCCGGTCACATGTATCGAACTAACTTCGGAATTGGGCACAGTATTAAAGATCTTTTAGAAGCGCATACTCCTCCGGGGGGTCGATTAGGGCG
>NW_028260958.1:0-35376 GCF_056163025.1 Triticum urartu | reverse complement strand
ATAACGCGAATTGAATCTATTCGATTCACTCTTATGAAGCAACAAGAAAAAGAGATCACTCGAGGATCCAATATCTTATTCCACGAAGGAAGTATCCTGAAAATCCTTGATTTAGTTTCGAGTAATAAACTAATAAAACCTTAATCAAAACTATTCAACTAGCCTAAAAATAAAAAAACCTTCAATGGAAGAGTTTACTTTTTTTTTGCAAAATTTCTGTAAATTTGAAGTTGAACTTAATTAAACAAGCCAAGCAATTTGCTCACAATCACAAGAAATTTTTCCCCCGCCATATTTTCTTCCCCTCTGTTTGTCCACTACCTCGGCTAAACCTAAGCAAAAGAAAAAGAGGTCCAAGAGACAGACCCGAATAAAGAAGAAATAGTAATCTTTGACGAATTAGGAAGAAAAAGGATTCTTATTTTGATACAAGAAGAATCGGCACAAGAAAAAGGCTTTTTCTTGTGCCGAATAGACGATTAAGAAGACCTGCAATCCCTCCGAAAAAGAAGAAATTTTAATTTGATTGTTCTCGCCTTTGCCTTGGATTCTCTTCTTTTGCATGGGATATAAATAAGGAATTCCAGACATCTCATAAACAAAAAGCAGTCTAAACAAAAAAAGGATTTCCAAAATAGATCATAGATAATTCTAGCAATTGCCAATAAATCGAGGCTTTTTACCAACTTGATGGTAAGAAATCCCGGGACCTAGAAATTCATTTCGTACAATTGAACCTTTTCAAACTGTTTCTTTTTGAGAACCAAAAAAACTTGTGCCAAAATAACGGATGCGAAGAAGAACAAAAGGCCTTGGACACGTAATGGATCCTGAAGCACGATTTCTGCGTCCCCCTGACCAAAACCTCCCACATTAGGATTGCTTGTTAATGGTTGATCAAGCTTGATGGATTCCCCCTCTGAAACAAGAAGTTCTGGTCCGGGAGGTATAATATCAATCACTTGGCGTCCATCTGATGCATCAACTATGGATATTTCATACCCCCCCTTTTCTTTACGTAGTATTTTTCTTACTATACCTGTTGACGTAGCATTATAGACTGTATTGTTACTCTTGCTACCATCAGGATAGATCTGTCCTCTTCCTCGGTTTCCCCCTACATATATGGGATATTTTAAGAAATGAGCATCTTTCTTCGTAGCAGGATCAGGGGAAAGAATGGGAAAGACAATTTCACTATATTTCTTACCGGGAACAGGGCCTATCACAAGAATGTTTTTTTTATCGGGACGATAACTCTGAAAAGCAAGATTTCCTATCTTTTCTTTTAACTCAGGGGAAATACGATCGGGCGGCGCTAATTCGAATCCCTCGGGCAAAATAAGAACAGCACCTACATTCAACCCTCCCTTTTTTCCATTAGCAAGAACTTGTTTCAATTGCATATCATAAGGAATTCGAAGAACTGCTTCAAATACAGTATCGGGAAGCACAGCTTGGGGAACTTCAATATCGACGGGCTTGCTAGCTAAATGGCAATTGGCACATACAATTCGTCCAGTTGCTTCTCGTGGGTTTTCATAACCCTGCTGCGCAAAAATGGGATATGCATTTGAAATAGATGTCCGAGTTATTACGTATATCATGATCGATACAGAAATCGATCGAGTTATCTGTTCCTTTACCCAAGAAAAAGTATTTCTATTTTCCATGTCCAATCGCAGATCCCAGAATTTCTACAATAAATTAGATAGGTAGCTAAGCTAATCTAGTTCCCTATACACGAATCTGTTGTCATTCTACTGCAACAGTTGTACTGCAATGATGAATACCTTAAAGTAGGTATAAATAGAAAGAATTTTGCTAAAATGGAAAAGGGCTTTCTTTCTAAAAAAAGATGCTTGCTAATTTGATTAATATTAATATCGGGAGATCAAATGAATTTATGCTTCACTAATTGAATGATAAATGACTACAAGCGAAGGAGATAGACGATTTAAACAAAAAAAGACCCAAAATTTCAAACATGTATCTAGAATTACTGGAAAACTACAAACAAAAATAGTGAAAATAAGCTCGTTAGGAGCCCATCCAAAATCGTTGTAGACCCAACGAATTACTAGTTCCCAACCACGGGTGGAGTGAAATCCAACAAAAAAATCAGTAACTAAAAGAATAAAAAAAGCTTTTATTGAGTCATTTAAATTATAGAAGAATTCCTGAACCCAAGAATTCAAAATGACAAGTTCCTCTTTACCCAGAAAAAAAGAACCACTTAGAATAGCCAAACAGATTATATTTGTCGAGAAATGCAAAATGGTATGGAGATGATCCTCATTATTTATTTTGACCCATTGTATTATTTCCTTGTGTATTCCTGTAGGAGGTTTTTGTACATGTGTCTTTAGTTTCCCTTTTATCATCTCGTCCAAGAGAGAAAGTTCTTCTAATTCTATGAATCTTTCTAGAATCCTTTTCTCTTGAATATCAGTTAAGAGAGTTTCGGATTGCCTGGTATTCCACCAATTCTTAATCCAAAGTTCCAGACATTTGTTAAATGAGGAAGAGACCCCCCAAGGCAAAAGTACGATAAATACAAGATATAGTAAAGAAGGCAATGCTTTCTTTTTTTTCATTTTTGATCTGTAAATGGAGTTGTTAATGAATATGCTTCATTCGCTGACTCTATTCCATTCCCTGACTCTATATGATGATATTTCTATTTCATGATATTTCTATTTCTTTGAAGCAAAAACTCTATAGGTTTGATACCCTGTATCTATTCTTCTTTTTTGTATATTAGTTATTAGTGGAATTTCAGTGCATTGGGTTCTTTCTTAGATCTAGATGGAATGAAATAGTGAAATAGAATAAAAAAAAAGCCCTTTCGGATGAAAAAGGAAGAATAGTATGCGATATATCTAACTTGGATAAAAAAAAATTAAAAGCAAATTTCTCTTATCCTCGTTTGTTCCTTCCTTTAGATAAATACTTAAAAATCCCCTTACAATAACAAATCCAATTTAGAAGGGACTTCCTCCCTGTGTTGAGAAAACTTTTCTTCTTCCAATTCTTCTTTTCTTCATTCAACTCAGTTCAAAAAAGATACCTCAAAATACTTCAATTGGTACGCGCAAGAAATAGGCCAATTCGGCAGCTTTTTGTTCAATTTCTCGTGGAGTAAAAAATTTATCATCAGTACGAGTCAAGGGAATGATCCCCTGGCCCCGGATTTCCATATAAAGAATACGACGAGGATAAAGACCCTCTTTAACCTGAATTCTAATTGATTGGATATCCCGCATAAGGAATCGAAGGAAGACGCGACGTTTTATTCCAGGGAATCCCCAACGAAAAATGCACACTATTCCCTCTTTTCTATCGAATCGGTCATAACCACTACCTACATTCCACAAAATAGTACACCACAAGTAGGAGCTAATGAATAGGCCTGCGATTCCGTAGAAAGACATCACGACCCCCTGCGGAAAAAAAAGAATTTCTTGAGATGGAAGTATAGATATAATATTCTTACCAAGATAACTGGAAATCCCAACCGATAAGAATCCTAGTGAACCTAGAAAAAGAATACAGGCCCAGAAAAAATTACCCCTTTTTCGAGAACCTTTTAGAAGTTCTACCCATATGTGTTCTGATCGCCAATTCATATTAGATATACTAAATCCAGCAGCGGTCGATTGAAATTGAGAGAATAAGCTAAATAATTTTGACTTTACTTTTTTTGATTCTGAAATCGCCTTCAGCAACTAGTACTCCTGTGAAATAATAGGTTAGATACATTGACTTTCTATTCAAAAAATATTCGTTGATTCAATTAAAATAAATAAAATAAAACTCGCTATACCTGGCTCTGCATATTCATGCATTTATGCTCGTAGCCTATATCCGCATCCATAACCGTTTTTCATTTGTGTGTAGAAAGTGTGTGTAGAAAAAGCCACATACCCTACCATATTATATTACTTACACTAAAAAATACTAGACAATCTTATTTTTTTGCACATAAAGAAATAAAGAAGTCATTGCAATTGCCGGAAATACTAAGCCTACTAAAGGCACGAAAATAGAAGGTAAGTTTAAATCCGTCATGGAATAGGTGTCTCAATTCAAATTTACTATTTCTATCTAGTCGAAAAATATCTTAAGATTCTTATGATATAATTAAGTATATCTATTATAAGGAATATTGACTATTGTATTGTATTTTTTATTTTTAGTTTGAAAAATATTCTGTAAAAAAAATGAAAGGATAATAAGAAAATTCCAAAAAAGGAGAACTAATTAAAAAGATTTTATTTTGATTTTCCCATCCTCATGGCCTTTCTATCTTTCTAATCTAATTTGAAATTGGATTCAAAAGAAAGCGGTTAGAATTTACTTCCTGCATACATACTTCTCTAGAAGCGCATACAATAATGCGTGGTAAAGGCGGAAAAATAGTATATTCAATCAAAATCAAAGGGCAAATTATCTTACCTACTATAGATCCCCTACTACCCTCTTAGACTTTAAAAGGCGATATACCACCCAAAGAAAGGGTATGAAAATGCCGGGTGGAGTTAGCTTTTCGACGAAGACCTGTCCCGTGCAGCGAAGCCCTGTTAGTAAGACCCCCCGCAATAATGGATTATAGAAGAATATTATTCCAAATACTCCTCTGGACGCATATAGTAGCATTGCGATTCCGAATCTTTTTTATTTATGAATATGAACAGAAAAAATTCATTGTATCGTTGGGTCGGAGCGGAGGTTTGGTCCAGAAAAATTAGAAACAAAACGTCTACTCTACCGCATTGAAGTCTATAGCGCTGTATTTCCACGAAAGTATAATTCTTACCATCAGGATACGATCCTTTCTTTTGAACTAAACGTCTCTACGATGGGTCCAGGTTCTATGTCCAATCCCAAATCAAGGATTTCTCGCTCTTGATCGGAGTCATAAACTAAAAAAAAACTACCTTTTTATCCTTTTTCTCAAGGTTATAGAAAACTTCCTTATCTAGTTCTAGCATTTTGAAAAAAAAAAAATGCTTCTTTTTTTACACACAGTTCGAGTCACTTGTTGACTCACGATTACGCCTGTTAAAAGTTTCAAACGTCCTCTTTTTTGAAATTGAAAGAGAGTCCTATAAAAAGGTCTAACTTCCAAACTATGTCTTTTTTCATTCATTCTCCTTTAGTTTTTTTCTCTATCTAGAAGTGGAATAGAATAACCCGGTTGAAGGGTAATGATCATACGTCTGTAATGCATTGTATGGCCCAGAATAGGTCCTATTCTTCTACCTTTTCCAGGTAGTCGATGGCTATTCACAGCTACCACCTTAACACCAAAGAAGAGTTCGACCCAATGCTTTATTTCTGTCTTAGTGAATCCCGATTCGACATTAAAAGTATATTGATTCTTTCCCAATAAACGAAGACTTTTTTCTGTAAATACTGCGTATTTGATTCCATTATCATTATCATATGATAATACTATATTTTATTATTTTATTATTTTATTTGTATTTCTTTATTGTATTATACCTTAATATATATATTCTAGATATATAGAATAGACGAATCTCAATTTGTCAAGTCTCATGATCATATCATGATCTATTTTTATTCGGCTCAATCTTTTTTTTCTAAAAAAGATTGAGCCGAGTTTAATTGCAATCAATTAGAAGAATAAAGAAGAATTACTGCATTTCATAACTGATTTTTTTCTCTTTTTATTTCGTTTCTTTTTTATTTATACCTTCTTTATCTTTAGTTTTATCTAGTTAATCAATAGTATCTACCGGCTCGAACTCGAATTTGATCGCCTTCCATACTTCACAAGCTGCGGCTAGTTCAGGACTCCATTTGCAAGCTGCTCGGATAATTTCATTACCTTCGCGAGCAAGATCGCGCCCTTCGTTACGAGCTTGTACACAGGCTTCTAAAGCCACTCGATTAGCTGCTGCACCAGGTGCATTTCCCCAAGGATGTCCTAAAGTTCCTCCACCAAATTGTAATACAGAATCGTCCCCAAAGATTTCGGTCAGAGCTGGCATATGCCAAACATGAATACCACCTGAAGCTACCGGTATAACACCTGGCATGGATACCCAGTCCTGAGTGAAAAAGATACCGCGAGCACGATCTTTTTCAATAAAATCATCGCGCAATAAATCAACAAAACCTAAAGTCATTTCGCGTTCCCCTTCTAACTTACCTACTACTGTACCGGAGTGGATATGATCTCCCCCAGACATACGCAATGCTTTAGCTAATACACGGAAATGCATACCATGATTTTTCTGTCTATCAATAACTGCATGCATTGCACGGTGAATGTGAAGAAGTAGGCCATTGTCGCGGCAATAATGAGCCAAAGTAGTATTTGCGGTGAATCCCCCAGTTAAGTAGTCATGCATTACAATAGGAACCCCTAATTCTCTTGCAAATACAGCTCTCTTAATCATTTCTTCACATGTACCCGCAGTCGCATTCAAGTAATGCCCCTTGATTTCACCGGTTTCGGCCTGTGATTTATAAATAGCTTCGGCACAAAAGACAAAACGGTCTCTCCAGCGCATAAATGGTTGTGAGTTTACGTTTTCATCATCTTTGGTAAAATCAAGTCCACCACGTAGACACTCATAACACGCTCTACCATAATTTTTTGCGGATAATCCCAATTTTGGTTTAATAGTACATCCCAATAAAGGACGACCGTACTTGTTCAACTTATCTCTTTCAACTTGGATACCATGAGGCGGGCCTTGGAAAGTTTTTGAATAAGTAGGGGGAATTCGTAGATCCTCCAAACGTAGAGCACGTAGGGCTTTGAAACCAAATACGTTACCTACAATGGAAGTAAACATGTTAGTAACGGAACCCTCTTCAAATAGGTCTAATGGATAAGCTACATAACAGATCCATTGGTTGTCTTCCCCAGCAACAGGCTCGATGTGATAGCATCGTCCTTTGTAACGATCAAGACTGGTAAGTCCATCAGTCCAAACAGTTGTCCATGTACCAGTAGAAGATTCGGCAGCTACTGCAGCCCCTGCTTCTTCGGGCGGAACCCCAGGCTGAGGACTTACTCGGAATGCTGCCAAGATATCAGTATCCTTAGTTTCATACTCTGGGGTGTAGTAAGTCAATTTATAATCTTTAACACCAGCTTGAAATCCAACACCTGCTTTAGTTTCTGTTTGTGGTGACATAAGTCCCTCCCTATAACTCTTGAATTAAGAATTCTCACAATAACAGGGTCTACTCGATGTTAATTAGGCGTAAATGAAACTTTAGCAAAAATCTCGTAAAACAAAAAGGATATTCAATTAATATAATATCAACTCATTAAAGAAAATTGAGGGCATGCTTAGGTTAATGAATATGTTTCATTCATATATAATGCGTACACCCTGTGTATGTTCTATCCTATAGGAATTCCAATATAGGAATTCGATAGGAATTGAGTTGTTGTTATGGTAAGTTAACACGGTTCGTTATTAAACCATGGATTTGATTTACCAAATCCATAATTATTGTATACTCTTTGATAGATATAGCGCAACCCAAATTAATTCCTAATCCTTATTTTACAAGTTCTTAATAGTTCTCTTTTCTTATTTTGAATGCAAATACCTAACTAAATACTAATAAAATTCTTTGTTGACAGCAATCTATGCTTCACAGTAGTATATATTTTGTATATCGAAGTCCTAGATAGGAAAGTAGAGTAGGCACAGATCCTCCACAAAAGGCAAAATGTATATGAAAAAAAAGATTGATTGAACTTTCCAATGGACTCATTCCATGAGTAAACGATTGAATGGGATTCGCTTGGGCAACGAAATCAAGTCCTGGTCCCCTTTTCTCTCTTATTGAATTAACTAATTCATTTCCTTTTTACTTTTGGATTTTTTTTGATTTGATTTGGCATTATTCAACAATAAAAAAAGAAAAATTTCGACAAATTCCTTTTTTTTAATTATGTGATAATTATGAGAACCAATCCTACTACTTCTCCTCCCGGGGTTTCCACAATTGAAGAAAAAAGTACAGGTCGTATCGATCAAATTATTGGACCCGTGCTGGATGTCACTTTTCCCCCAGGCAAGTTACCTTATATTTATAACGCTTTGGTAGTCCAGAGTAGAGACACTGCCGATAAGCAAATTAATGTGACTTGTGAGGTACAACAATTATTAGGAAATAATCGAGTTAGAGCTGTAGCTATGAGTGCTACGGACGGGTTGATGAGAGGAATGGAAGTGATTGACACGGGAGCTCCTCTCAGTGTTCCGGTCGGTGGAGCTACTCTCGGACGAATTTTCAACGTTCTTGGGGAGCCTGTTGACAATTTGGGTCCTGTAGATAGTAGTGCAACGTTCCCTATTCATAGATCTGCGCCTGCCTTTATCGAGTTAGATACGAAATTATCCATCTTTGAAACAGGTATTAAGGTCGTCGATCTTTTAGCTCCTTATCGACGTGGAGGAAAAATAGGACTATTTGGGGGGGCTGGAGTAGGTAAAACAGTACTGATCATGGAATTAATCAATAACATTGCTAAAGCTCATGGGGGCGTATCCGTATTCGGTGGAGTAGGGGAACGGACTCGTGAAGGAAATGATCTTTATATGGAAATGAAGGAATCCGGAGTAATTAATGAAAAAAATATTGAGGAATCAAAGGTAGCTCTAGTCTATGGCCAAATGAATGAACCACCGGGAGCTCGTATGAGAGTTGGTTTAACTGCCCTAACTATGGCGGAATATTTCCGAGATGTTAATAAGCAAGACGTGCTTTTATTTATCGATAATATCTTTCGTTTTGTTCAAGCAGGATCAGAGGTATCCGCTTTATTAGGGAGAATGCCCTCCGCAGTGGGTTATCAACCTACTCTTAGTACAGAAATGGGTTCTTTGCAAGAAAGAATTGCTTCTACTAAAAAGGGATCTATAACTTCGATTCAAGCAGTTTATGTACCTGCAGACGATTTGACCGACCCTGCCCCTGCCACAACATTTGCACATTTGGATGCTACTACCGTACTTTCCAGAGGATTAGCTTCCAAGGGTATTTATCCAGCAGTAGATCCTTTAGATTCAACCTCGACTATGTTACAGCCTCGGATCGTTGGCAACGAACATTATGAAACTGCGCAAAGAGTTAAGGAAACTTTACAACGTTACAAAGAACTTCAGGACATTATCGCAATTCTTGGCTTGGATGAATTATCGGAAGAGGATCGTTTAACTGTAGCAAGAGCAAGAAAAATTGAGCGTTTCTTATCACAACCGTTCTTTGTGGCAGAAGTTTTTACTGGTTCTCCAGGAAAGTATGTTGCTCTTGCGGAAACTATTAGGGGATTTCAACTAATCCTTTCCGGAGAATTAGACGGCCTACCTGAACAGGCTTTTTATTTGGTGGGTAACATCGATGAAGCTAGCACGAAAGCTATAACCTTAGAAGAGGAGAACAAATCGAAGAAATGAAATTAAATCTTTATGTACTGACTCCTAAGCGAATTATTTGGGATTGTGAAGTGAAAGAAATCATTTTATCCACTAATAGTGGCCAAATTGGCGTATTACCAAACCACGCCCCCATTAACACAGCAGTAGATATGGGTCCTTTGAGAATACGCCTCCTCAACGACCAATGGTTAACAGCGATTCTGTGGAGCGGTTTTGCGAGAATAGTTAATAATGAGATCATCATTTTAGGAAATGATGCGGAACTGGGTAGTGATATTGATCCGGAAGAAGCTCAAAAGGCACTTGAAATAGCCGAAGCTAACTTGAGTAAAGCTGAGGGTACGAAAGATTTGGTTGAAGCGAAGCTCGCTCTCAGACGAGCTAGGATACGAATCGAGGCTGTCAATTGGATTCCCCCATCCAATTGAAGACAATCCAGTGGTTTATAGTTGATACAAAGAAAAAGGGAAGAGGGGTAGAAAAAGTTATTAGATAGCGAAGCGAAGTAAGTCCAATGCTATCTAGTAATTTTTCTACCTACTTACCTACTATTGGATTTGAACCAATGACTCCCGCCGTATGAAAGCAATACTCTAACCACTGAGTTAAGTAGGCAATTTATCACCACAAAGGAAGACCCATTACTTCGATCGATTATATATTGAATCCCTTTTCTAAGCAATACCGCTCTGTTATTGGTCTGTTATATACTAAATACTAAACTAAATACTAAACAGATACAGATCAAAGGGGTATCCTCTGGCATTAGAAAATATTCATCTTGACAAGAAATTATCTATATGTTAAGATATCTCTGATAAGGGCTATAGCTCAGTTCGGTAGAGCAACTCGTTTACACGTGCGCCAATGCTTTTCAAAGGAGCTTATTATGCAATGAACATAATCGATCTTATTGCAAAATCAATGTCTTACTTCATAGATTCGAGAGAATAGGAGAACAGTAGCCTGACAAACAGTCGGTTCAGTCCGATTCAGGTGCCAATTCAGGTGCCTAATCAAATAGAACCCTTATGGATTTGCTAGTTGATAAGGTAAATATCCAGCCCACTAAATGCTAGGCGTAATGAGGATAAGGGCCTCCAAAAAACTTCTTTTCGTTCTATGAACTTTAAGGTGTATGAAGTCTCATAGTTAACTCTTGCAGTGGAACGATAGAGACTCCATTTCACTTAGGTTGATTTAATTTAGACCGGAGGCAGACCTAAGTCAAGGTAATCCTCCTTTGAAACACTTTGGTATTGCTCCTAGATAGATCATAATACAAAAAATCAATCAGAGCACAGGGAGCCATCTCATTATCTTTCCGTAAAGAAAAACTATGGTGGACTAACTGATCTTTAAATCAGTTTATGAAAGAGCCCAATGCAAAAAAATGCATGTTGGGTCTTTGAAACAGTTCAAATCATTTCGATAATAATCCGTTTGATCTGTTTTACCGAGAAGGTCTACGGTTCGAATCCGTATAGCCCTAATATGCCCTTTTTTAGATTTTAGGATCTCTATCCTATGTTTTCTTTAGTTTAGTATAGTTTTCATTTTCTCATTAGTATTTGTTTATAGACTGGATAGGCGCCTGCGACATAGAATAGAGATAAAAGCATTACCAAAGGCTCATTCATCGAAAATCAAAATCATACAGACAGGAAAAGAAAAACGAATTTCTATCAAATCAATAGAAGAAAGGATCCTTTCCCTGATTTGAATCCCGTCCTCCTTCAAATAGGATATCTCTAGACTTCCCTATAATAACTGCAATGATTTTATCCATTTTGCGAATTCCTACTTTGTTTTAAGTATATTTATTACTTTGTTTATAGATACATTATGTAAATTGATCAACTTTAAATAGAAAAAATAAAGTAAAGAGTAAATAAGAAAACAGAATATTCTGTCTCATAGTTCTGAAATAGAGTTCTTTATTTTTATTTTATAGTATTACTTCTCATTAATTATACTGCATAGATTAGTCCTACTATCTTAATTAGGTTCTAATTTAGTAGTATTCTCATTTTTATTTAATAGTCTCTTATTATTTTATTATTAAATATTAAATAAAGGATAGAGCTATTCTTTTTTCTAGAGATTCTAGAGAAAGCGAGACAAAGTGAAACGAGAAAGTTTTCTTTATATAAGAATTAGATCTACATACACCATATCTAAATAGAATGGAAATCCAAAAGAAAGGGAGTTGGGATTCCATTGGATGAATCTTTAAAGAAGATGCAGCACAGAGGAAACAAAGGCTAAACTTAAACTAAGCGCTTTTGTTTGAACAAAAAAGATTCTTGTTTCACCGAGGAAAAGAGAGAAGTTCTGGATAAATTGACAATGCTGAATTGAATTGACTAATTTAAGTTCCGCCTATTCCACATTAATGGGAGTACATTATGTTTCTGCTTCACGAATATGATATTTTTTGGACATTTCTAATAATAGCAAGCCTTATTCCTATTTTGGCATTTTCGATTTCAGGACTTTTAGCCCCGGTTAGTGAAGGACCAGAGAAGCTTTCTAGTTATGAATCGGGTATAGAACCCATGGGAGGGGCTTGGGTACAATTCCGAATACGCTATTATATGTTTGCGCTCGTTTTTGTTGTTTTTGATGTGGAAACCGTCTTTCTATACCCTTGGGCAATGAGTTTCGACGTATTGGGTGTATCCGTTTTTATCGAAGCTTTGATTTTCGTGCTTATCTTAGTTGTTGGTTTAGTTTATGCATGGCGAAAAGGAGCCTTGGAATGGTCTTAACTGAATATTTAGACAAAAAAAAAGAAGGAAAAGATTCTATTGAGACAGTTATGAATTTGATTGAGTTTCCCTTACTTGACCAAACAAGTTCCAATTCTGTTATTTCAACTACACCAAATGATCTTTCGAATTGGTCAAGACTCTCCAGTTTATGGCCCCTTCTATACGGTACCAGTTGTTGTTTCATTGAATTTGCTTCATTAATAGGCTCACGATTCGACTTTGATCGTTATGGATTGGTACCAAGATCAAGTCCTAGGCAAGCAGACCTAATTTTAACAGCCGGTACGGTAACAATGAAAATGGCTCCCTCTTTAGTGAGATTATACGAGCAAATGCCTGAACCAAAATACGTCATTGCTATGGGAGCCTGTACTATTACAGGGGGAATGTTCAGTACGGATTCCTATAGTACTGTTCGGGGAGTTGATAAGTTAATTCCTGTGGATGTCTACTTGCCGGGCTGCCCACCTAAACCGGAGGCAGTTATAGATGCCCTAACAAAACTTCGTAAGAAGATATCGCGAGAAATAGTTGAGGATCAAACTCTATCTCAAAATAAAAATAGATGTTTTACTACCAGTCACAAGCTTTATGTTAGGCGCAGTACTCATACAGGAACTTATGAGCAAGAATTGCTCTATCAATCACCATCTACATTAGATATATCTTCTGAAACTTTTTTCAAATCCAAAAGTTCAGTACCTTCCTACAAATTAGTGAATTAGGAGAGGGGCTCTTTTGTGTAGAAAAATAAAAAGCAGGGCAATCTTTCAAACTTGCATCCGAAATGTGAAATATTTATACAAAGAGGGAGAGATGAAGACAATGCAGCAGGGTTGGTTATCTAATTGGCTAGTCAAACATGAGGTGGTTCATAGATCTTTGGGCTTTGATCACCGAGGAATAGAGACTTTACAAATAAAAGCAGGGGATTGGGATTCCATTGCTGTCATTTTATATGTATATGGTTACAATTATTTACGCTCCCAATGTGCTTATGATGTAGCACCCGGTGGATCTTTAGCTAGCGTGTATCATCTTACGAGAATACAATATGGTATAGATAATCCAGAAGAAGTCTGCATAAAAGTCTTTGCCCAAAAGGATAATCCTAGAATTCCGTCTGTCTTCTGGATTTGGAGAAGTGCCGATTTTCAAGAACGCGAATCTTATGATATGGTGGGAATCTCTTATGATAATCATCCGCGCCTTAAACGTATCCTAATGCCTGAAAGTTGGATAGGCTGGCCCTTACGTAAGGATTATATAACCCCCAATTTTTATGAAATACAAGATGCTCATTGAATGATAAGAAATTCATGCTCACTTATACAACACAACTCCAGATTTTATTCAAGTCAAGGAATATTTTTAGGTTCTTTTCCTAGATGAAACGGAATACCTATTTATAATTAATTCCTAATTATACAAAAGCATTCCAGATAGACTGAGCAAAAAAAGGGTTTCATTTGGATTCCCCTATTTTGAAAATCGCATATTAATTTCCTTCATATGAACAGAAAAATAGGATGACTCAAAGAAGTTCTCTACCAGGAACTTTGTACCGCGCACATTACTTAGCACAACTAGGAAAATAAGATAAGATAAAGATAAGCAAGACTAAAAAAATATTCGTCGGAATAGCGGAATACAAAATTAAGAAACGCAAAAAAATAAAGGGGAATCTCACCCCCTTCTTTATCATAAAGAAAAGATATATTTTAAAACTTCTTTAAAAAGAAAAAGAAGTGCCTCTATATTTATATTATAGATTTATCCACTTAGATGAATAAATATTATTAATGAATATGTATCACAATCCATCTCGAGGTATTTGGATCAATACCTATTCGGTGGATCTTTTTTTTTTTTTTCTCTGCCAGGAACCAGATTTGAACTGGTGACACGAGGATTTTCAGTCCTCTGCTCTACCAACTGAGCTATCCTGACCTTTTCTTGTGCATCATCCTAGTAGAGTATTTGTATCTATGTCAATTAAAAGGACTAAAAATTAATTAAAGTATTTCAAATTTTAAATTTGAAAATGGGGGGGGTAGTCCTATGCATTGTGCATGGTTTACTTAAATAAAACTTAAAAATAGAGTGAATAACCAAGATTTCTTGCCGATACTCTAATAAAAAAGAAATCTATTCAATGAATAGGATAAGATCCATTGAGTTCTCTTCGCATTCCTTTGTGAAAGAGTAGAATGAGAAAGCTAATGAATCTTAAACCCATTGCATTGATAAAAAGAAAAAAAAGTGCATTGATAAAAAGAAAAAAAAAAAGAGGATAAATAATAATAATATAGTATAGTTAGGGAATAAAAGAGGATTTGGGGATAGAGGGACTTGAACCCTCACAACTTATAAAGTCGACGGATTTTCCTTTTACTAGAAATTTCATTGTTGTCAGTATTGACATGTAGAATGGGACTCTCTCTTTGTCCTCGTCCGATTAATCCACTTTTTTAAAGATCTCGAAAACTTTGAATTTTAATTGAAGAATTTGATTATTCAATATTCGATTGGAGTGGATTCACAATAATGAAAAAAAAAAATTATGATATGAGTTTTTTATTTCATAATCATTATCATTTCTAATTTCATTTTTAAAAAAGATAAAGAACCTATATTATAATTAGAATATAATATGAGTTCTGTGATTAATCGTTTGCTATGTCAGTATCTATACGTGTTTATTAAATGTATAAGGTATAAAACCCCTCTTTCTCTAATTTAGAACTAGAAGGAATTCCACTAACAACACAACGTAATTAACTCGATTCGTTAGAACAGCTTCCATTGAGTCTCTGCACCTATCCTTTTCCTTTGTATTCTAGTTCGAGAACCCCTTGTTTTCTCAAAACACGGATTTGGCTCAGGATTGCCCTTTTTTAATTCCAGGGTTTCTCTGAATTTGGAAGTTACCACTTAGCAGGTTTCCATACCAAGGCTCAATACAATCAAGTCCGTAGCGTCTACCGATTTCGCCATATCCCCATTTCCCTCTTCTTTGAGACCAGGATTCCTTGTGTAATTTCATCCATCTCTTAGTTTTTTTTTTGAATCATTGAGTTCATCACTCAACGTAGTCTAGCAGTTCAGTTCGACTCTATTTGAGAGACCTCGCTTGCTTATTGCAATTCAGAATTGAATTGATTCTATCCTTGATGTATTTGCAATTCAATCCGAATCAATATATCCAAAAGTTTTTATCTCCCCCACCTCCCGTCTTACTTTTTTATAGTATTCAAAATTATACTATAACGCTTGATATTTATTCTTTTTTTCTAATCAGAATTAGCAATTTTATTTACTCTGACTCTATGTTCCCCTTAGTGAAATATTAATCCTCAAATTATTAACAAATAATAAAGTCTATAATGATCGAATGAAAATACCAATAAATTCTATAATTTTATTTTTTAATATCCTATAGTTAAGCATATCAAGCTAACTTTATCTTTAAGAAGTTTTAGTATTTTTTTATTTTTATAAGTATAACTTCAAATTTAGAACTAGTTAATAGCTAAGATTAATAACTAATATCTGAGATTTTACGGATTTCCTATACTATACCTATTTCTATTTGTTACACTATTTCCGTTATGTAAGCCCACTTAGCTCAGAGGTTAGAGCATCGCATTTGTAATGCGAGGGTCATCGGTTCAAATCCGATAGTCGGCTTTTTTTTCTCTATCGATGTTCTACGAACAAGAATCTCTTTTTTTCCGAATTAAATGGAGAATCCAGGATCTTTTATGTTTTTTACCTTACAATTTTGCTAGATACAAAACAATAAAATAAATAATATATATACAAAAAAAAAAGATTTTGATGAAATTCCATTTTTTGGGGTACTTTAGTTGATTTTACTCTGTTTATCCTGTAGTTTAATTCAGTTTTAATTTCGATGTATTCTGTAATGTAAATACAATGAAATTAATTGTGTAAAATGAAATTTCAATAAAATAAAAAAAGGAGTCTTCATGTCCCGTTATCGAGGACCTCGTTTAAAAAAAATACGCCGTCTGGGAGCTTTACCAGGACTCACTAGAAAAACACCTAAATCCGGAAGTAATCTTAAAAAAAAATTCAATTCTGGGAAAAAGGAGCAATATCGTATTCGTCTTCAAGAAAAACAGAAATTGCGTTTTCATTATGGTCTGACAGAACGACAATTACTTAGATATGTACATATCGCTGGAAAAGCAAAAAGGTCAACAGGCCAGGTTTTACTACAATTACTTGAAATGCGTTTGGATAATATCCTTTTTCGATTGGGTATGGCTTCAACCATTCCTGGGGCCCGCCAATTAGTCAACCATAGACATATTTTAGTTAATGGTCGTATAGTCAATATACCAAGTTTTCGTTGCAAACCCCGAGATATTATTACTACGAAAGATAACCAAAGATCAAAAGGTCTGGTTCAAAATTATATTGCTTCATCGGACCCGGGAGAAATTGCCAAAGCATTTGGCGATTGACACGTTGGAATATAAAGGACTAGTAAATAAAATCCTAGATAGGAAGTGGGTCGGTCTCAAAATAAATGAGTTGTTAGTTGTAGAATATTACTCTCGTCAGACTTGAACTTAACGAAAAAAGGAAAGGTTCATAGAATTTTCTTCCCCTTCCCCTTTCCCCGAACTAAATCGCCCTAAGACCATTACCATTAATTTGTATTTTCCCATCAACTAGCTAAAATTGATTAACCCTAGGATTAGGATCCTTTTTTCTTTTTTCCTCTATGTGTATTTTACATACCACAGTAATTTGCTATAGAGAATTTCTAATTTCTATTAAATCAAAATAAGATAATATAAGATATTATATTATTGCTGGAAAAAATTGTTATTTGATTTGATACATTGTGATCCTTAACGTTGATGAATTAAGAAAAACGGAAAGAGAGGGATTCGAACCCTCGGTAAACAAAAGTCTACATAGCAGTTCCAATGCTACGCCTTGAACCGCTCGGCCATCTCTCCTACATAACTTATTATGGAAAATAAACTGAGTGAATAGCGAGTTTTCTTATTCCTGCAGTACAGGTACAACCGCAACCACTCGGGGGTTCCATAGTTCTATTGGAAAAATTCCTTTTGATCTAAGTGGAAGGATACAGGATTTTTTACTAGAAATTGCGCTCGCTATAAAATAAAAGTTTTAATTTGGGTTTTCCCGCAACTAAAGAAAAAGAAAATGGAAGAATTCTTCTTATTGCATAATAAAATAAAGAAACCTTAGAATTCCGTTTGCATAAGATACGCTACACCATACTATCGAAATCAAAAATAGGGTATGAGACAATTAATAACTTTGAAAACACGAAATAGTTGATAACATAAGTTGTTGTTCAGAAATAGGAAAGTGGAATGAAATCCAGTCTTAGTCAAATATTTCATATCTCTTCGTGTCCAAGCAGAAGGAAAAGGATACAATTTGAGCTGAGCGGAAAATCCATATCTCTCTTATCCATTTAAAGCATATGGATTTAGAGTAGAGCATATGGATCAATCTATTTATAATTATAAGAATCGAATGTGTTTGTTTTTATGTTATTTTGTGAAGGAATGAAAACAATTCTATATAGAATGGGTTGGGAATTATGCCTAGATCCCGTGGAAATGGAAATTTCATTGATAAGACCTCCTCAATTGTAGCCAATATTTTATTGCGAATAATTCCGACAACCTCAGGAGAAAAAAAGGCATTTACTTATTATAGAGATGGTGCGATTTGACTCTTTTTTTTGCTTTTTTTTAGCCCTACCTATACCTCAGTCTTACGAAAAAGAGAGGGGGGTTGGCATAGAGAGAACCAAATTTGTAAAGCAAACAAACCCACGCTTCGGGAAGGTGAGGCGAACTAACAATTCCTTCCGTCGTGTATCCTCGATTGATGCGGCTTCAGATACTTCAATTGTAGATTTGAGTATTGAGCGAAAGGTTACACCTACAGGATATGGTATGGTATGGATTACAGGCCAATCCTACTCTATTAGTATCCGTAGGCAGCATAGGGGAGAAAAGCACTACACCTAGAAATAGGAATCAACAAGAGAAAAACTTTGTTAGAAATTACCCCTTTCCTGATCGGTATCAGGGCTGGGAAGAATGGTTGGGATAACAAACAACCATCAGGTTTGTACTTTGGATACCCCTATAACCATCAAAGATCGTTGAAGTAGCTAATTCCTCTAAATAGGAGGCGTTGAGAACAAAGAAATTATTGGAGCTATCGTTTTCCTCTAGCATTAATAGAATTCATTGGTGTTAAGAAAAACCTCTTGTGGGAAGGTTGGCTAGAGATTTCTTGGAAAAATACCAGCCCCTTTCGGTTCATAATGAGACGGGACTAATTCTATTTTGATTCTATAGATTATTTCGCTTAGTACTATTATGTACAGAAGGGAGGAGCCGTATGAGATGAAAACCTCATGTACGGTTTTGGAACGGAGATTTTTTGAATAGAATGAACGACCGTAACGGATGTTGGCTCAATCCGAAGGAAATTATGCGGAAGCTTTGCAAAATTATTATGAAGCTACGCGACTAGAAATCGATCCCTATGATCGAAGTTATATACTCTATAACATAGGCCTTATACACACAAGCAATGGAGAGCATACAAAGGCTTTGGAATATTATTTCCGGGCACTAGAACGAAACCCCTTCTTACCGCAAGCTTTTAATAATATGGCCGTGATCTGTCATTACGTGCGACTATCTCCACTATAGAAAGAAAAAAAAAAAAGAGAGGATCAAATTTTCTAGTAAATACTAGAAAAAAAGGGCTTTCTACATAGGGATCGTAAAAACAACGATTTTTCCCTATCAGCTGTAGGAAGGAAGGACACTTCACGAGAATCAAAAAACGAAGAAAGTATGGCCTATACTACTACTCTATGGATAAAGTTTCTCAAATTGATAGAGAAAGCACCGTAAAGATCAATTAGTGAGCGACTGGGTCGATACAACTAAAAAAAACTGCTTACTTATCCCATGATATGGGGCAAAATTTAGGAATCCGCTTATGTAATAGAGCCGATCCACTAAGGGATTAAGCAGCGGTGTAGTATCAGATCCCAAAGATAGTAAGTTCTTTTTTCTTTCTTATGGAAAAAAGTCTTTTTCAAGGATTCTATAGAGATTTCATATATGAAACCGGGATAGTTACCTCTCAGAAAATTTGAACGAAGGCTCTATATCTATCTATGCTTCATTCTTCTGAAGGTGGGAAAAAAGATCAAACTGATTATTGATAAAAATTAGGGTTTGAAACTTAGGTAATTAATTTCTTCTGCTTAACCCAAGAACAAATTGGATCGATTTTTGATAAATCGAATTCAGTTAAGATAGGGGAAATTCAGATAGCAATTTCTGAGCCGTATGAGGTAGGAAACTCTCAAGTACGGTTCTAAGGGAAGGAACTTCCTATTCCGACCGAGGAGAACAGGCCATTCTACAGGGTGATTCGGAAATTGCGGAAGCTTGGTTTGATCAAGCTGCTGAATATTGGAAACAAGCTATAGCGCTTACTCCGGGAAATTATATTGAAGCACAGAACTGGTTGAAGATTACGAAGCGCTTTGAATTTGAATAAGACCATGCTCCTTCTTTTTCATAAAATGGGTGGTTTGGTTGTTGATCCATTAATCAAATAAATTAGGTCGTAAGATCGAATCAAGAATTTCATTATATCCATTTCTTATACCTTCTATTTTATATGATATTTCATAAGAATAAACCATAGGGATAGGGTCTAGAATAGAAGTAATAAAGTGAATAAAAAGAGGGGGCAATCTAAATATTGCTAATATATTAGGACCATCTTATTAATAATTCTAATGAGTTATCTTGGAATTTAGAATCAAATAAAAAACCCTATATTATGCTCAAGGAAAGTAGATATAGATAGGAGCTTATGCCCTCAAAAAAAATACACTAGTTTCTTAAATTAAAAATAAAAAAGATTTTTTTCTTACGTCGAGAAATATTTGTTTTTCAAGATAAACAATGTCCGTTAGGCACCTAATCTTTATGTCATAATAGACCCGAACACTTGCCTCGGATTGACTTCAATATATAATTGCTCCAGTGAATAACTAAAAAAAAAATAGAAGGATGGTAGATAGTAAAGAAAAGAACTAATCACAATATCTATCTTTCAAAATCTATCTTTCAAAATCTATCTTTCAAAATATATATCTTTCAAAGATTCACTAAAAAGACAGTTGGCGGGTCTCTTTGTATGTCTTGTCCGGAAAGAGGAGGACTTAATGATTATTCGTTCGCCGGAACCAGAAGTAAAAATTGTTGTGGATAGGGATCCTGTAAAAACATCTTTTGAGGAATGGGCCAGACCCGGCCATTTCTCAAGAACACTAGCTAAGGGCCCTGATACTACCACTTGGATCTGGAACCTACATGCTGATGCTCACGATTTCGATAGTCATACTGGTGATTTGGAGGAGATTTCTCGAAAAGTCTTTAGTGCTCATTTCGGGCAACTTTCCATTATCTTTCTTTGGTTGAGTGGCATGTACTTTCATGGCGCCCGTTTTTCCAATTATGAAGCATGGCTAAGTGATCCTACTCACATTGGACCCAGTGCTCAGGTAGTTTGGCCTATAGTAGGGCAAGAAATATTGAATGGTGATGTAGGCGGGGGTTTCCGAGGAATCCAAATAACCTCTGGTTTTTTTCAGCTTTGGCGAGCATCTGGAATAACTAGTGAATTACAACTCTATTGTACTGCAATTGGTGCATTGATTTTTGCAGCGTTAATGCTTTTTGCTGGTTGGTTCCATTATCACAAAGCCGCTCCCAAATTGGCCTGGTTCCAAGATGTAGAATCCATGTTGAATCACCACTTAGCGGGATTATTAGGACTTGGGTCTCTTTCTTGGGCGGGGCACCAAATTCATGTATCTTTACCAATTAACCAATTTCTTGACGCTGGGGTGGATCCTAAAGAGATACCACTTCCTCATGAATTTATCTTGAATCGGGACCTTTTGGCTCAACTTTATCCTAGTTTTGCCGAAGGAGCAACCCCTTTTTTCACTTTAAATTGGTCCAAATACGCAGAATTTCTGACTTTTCGCGGAGGACTAGATCCAGTAACCGGTGGTCTCTGGCTGACCGATATTGCGCACCATCATTTAGCTATTGCTATTCTTTTCCTAATCGCAGGTCATATGTATAGGACCAATTGGGGTATTGGCCATGGACTTAAAGATATTTTGGAGGCTCACAAGGGCCCATTTACAGGACAAGGCCATAAGGGTCTTTATGAAATCTTAACAACGTCATGGCATGCTCAATTATCTCTTAACCTAGCTATGCTAGGCTCTACAACCATTGTTGTAGCTCATCATATGTATTCTATGCCTCCCTATCCATACCTAGCTACTGACTATGGTACACAACTTTCCTTGTTCACACACCACATGTGGATTGGCGGATTTCTAATAGTCGGTGCTGCTGCACATGCAGCAATTTTTATGGTAAGAGACTATGATCCAACTACTCGATACAACGATCTATTAGATCGCGTCCTTAGACACCGCGATGCAATCATATCCCACCTTAACTGGGTATGTATATTTCTAGGTTTTCACAGTTTTGGCTTGTACATTCATAATGATACCATGAGTGCTTTAGGCCGTCCACAAGATATGTTTTCGGATACTGCCATACAATTACAACCTATCTTTGCTCAATGGGTACAAAATATCCATGCTACTGCGCCTGGCGTAACAGCTCCTGGTGCAACAACAAGTACTAGCTTAACGTGGGGAGGCGGCGAGTTAGTAGCAGTAGGTGGCAAAGTGGCTTTGTTACCTATTCCATTAGGAACCGCAGATTTTTTAGTCCATCACATTCATGCATTTACCATACATGTGACTGTATTAATACTTTTGAAAGGTGTTTTATTTGCTCGGAGTTCCCGTTTGATACCCGATAAAGCAAATCTAGGTTTTCGCTTTCCTTGCGATGGGCCTGGCCGAGGGGGAACATGTCAAGTATCCGCCTGGGATCATGTTTTCTTAGGTTTATTCTGGATGTACAATGCAATTTCGGTAGTCATTTTCCATTTCAGTTGGAAAATGCAGTCGGATGTTTGGGGTACTATAAGTGATCAAGGGGTGGTAACTCATATTACAGGGGGAAACTTTGCACAGAGTTCCATTACGATTAATGGGTGGCTTCGAGATTTCTTGTGGGCACAGGCATCGCAAGTCATTCAGTCTTATGGTTCTTCATTATCTGCATATGGTCTTTTTTTCTTAGGTGCTCATTTTGTCTGGGCCTTCAGTTTAATGTTTTTATTCAGCGGCCGTGGTTATTGGCAAGAACTCATTGAATCTATCGTTTGGGCTCATAACAAATTAAAAGTTGCTCCTGCTACTCAGCCTAGAGCCTTGAGCATTATACAAGGACGCGCTGTAGGAGTAACCCATTACCTTCTGGGTGGAATTGCCACGACATGGGCATTCTTCTTAGCGAGAATTATTGCAGTAGGATAGTGGCTAGGAGGATTTGAAAGGCATTATGGAATTAAGATTTCCCAGGTTTAGCCAAGGCTTAGCTCAGGACCCCACTACTCGTCGTATTTGGTTTGGTATTGCTACCGCACATGATTTCGAAAGTCATGATGATATTACTGAAGAACGTCTTTATCAGAACATTTTTGCTTCTCACTTTGGGCAATTAGCAATAATCTTTCTATGGACGTCCGGAAATCTGTTTCATGTAGCTTGGCAAGGAAATTTTGAATCATGGATACAGGATCCTTTACACGTAAGACCTATTGCTCATGCGATTTGGGATCCTCATTTTGGTCAACCCGCTGTGGAAGCCTTTACTCGAGGAGGTGCTGCTGGTCCAGTGAATATTGCTTATTCTGGAGTTTATCAGTGGTGGTATACAATAGGATTACGCACCAATGAGGATCTTTATACTGGAGCTCTTTTTCTATTATTTCTTTCTACGCTGTCCTTAATAGCGGGTTGGTTACATCTACAACCCAAATGGAAACCAAGCCTTTCGTGGTTCAAAAACGCGGAATCTCGTCTCAATCATCATTTGTCAGGACTTTTCGGGGTAAGTTCTTTGGCTTGGACAGGACATTTAGTTCATGTTGCTATTCCCGCATCCAGGGGGGAGTACGTTCGATGGAATAATTTCTTAGATGTATTACCCTATCCCCAGGGGTTGGGACCCCTTTTGACGGGTCAATGGAATCTTTATGCCCAAAACCCTGATTCGAGTAATCATTTATTTGGTACCGCTCAAGGAGCGGGAACTGCCATTCTAACTCTTCTTGGGGGATTCCATCCACAAACACAAAGTTTGTGGCTGACCGATATGGCTCACCATCATTTAGCTATTGCATTTATTTTTCTCATTGCCGGTCACATGTATCGAACTAACTTCGGAATTGGGCACAGTATTAAAGATCTTTTAGAAGCGCATACTCCTCCGGGGGGTCGATTAGGGCGTGGGCATAAGGGCCTTTATGACACAATCAACAATTCGATTCATTTTCAGTTAGGTCTTGCTCTAGCTTCTTTAGGGGTTATTACTTCCTTAGTAGCTCAACATATGTACTCTTTACCTCCTTATGCATTCATAGCACAAGACTTTACTACTCAAGCTGCTTTATATACTCATCACCAATATATTGCAGGGTTCATCATGACAGGGGCTTTTGCTCATGGAGCTATTTTTTTCATTAGGGATTACAATCCGGAACAGAATGAGGATAATGTATTGGCAAGAATGTTAGACCATAAAGAAGCTATCATATCTCATTTAAGTTGGGCTAGCCTCTTTCTAGGATTCCATACCTTGGGCCTTTATGTTCATAACGACGTCATGCTTGCTTTTGGTACTCCAGAAAAGCAAATCTTGATCGAACCTATATTTGCCCAATGGATACAATCTGCTCATGGCAAGACGACATATGGGTTCGATATACTCTTATCTTCAACGAATGGCCCCGCTTTCAATGCGGGTCGAAGCCTATGGTTGCCCGGATGGTTGAATGCTGTTAATGAGAATAGTAATTCGCTTTTCTTAACAATAGGACCTGGGGATTTCTTGGTTCATCATGCTATTGCTCTAGGTTTGCATACAACTACATTGATTTTAGTAAAGGGCGCTTTAGATGCACGCGGTTCCAAATTAATGCCAGATAAAAAGGATTTTGGATATAGTTTTCCTTGTGACGGCCCAGGGCGCGGCGGTACTTGTGATATTTCTGCTTGGGACGCATTTTATTTGGCAGTTTTCTGGATGTTAAATACCATTGGGTGGGTTACTTTTTATTGGCATTGGAAACATATCACATTATGGCAGGGCAACGTTTCACAATTTAATGAATCCTCCACTTATTTGATGGGATGGTTAAGAGATTACCTATGGTTAAACTCTTCACAACTTATCAATGGATATAATCCTTTTGGGATGAATAGTTTATCGGTATGGGCGTGGATGTTCTTATTTGGACATCTTGTTTGGGCTACTGGATTTATGTTCTTAATTTCCTGGCGGGGGTATTGGCAGGAATTAATTGAGACTTTAGCATGGGCTCATGAACGCACACCTTTAGCTAATTTAATTCGCTGGAGAGATAAGCCCGTGGCTCTTTCCATTGTGCAAGCAAGATTGGTTGGATTAGCTCACTTTTCCGTGGGTTATATATTCACTTATGCAGCTTTCTTGATTGCCTCAACATCAGGCAAGTTTGGTTAATTTAGTTTGTTTTTTTGTACTGTATCAGCACCTAGTTCATTACTCTTGATAGAGAGGGAGGATCTGCCTTTTTAGATTTCTTTTTCTATTTATTTTTCCATCTAGGATTAGAACCGTATACTTGGTAATAATAGCAACGACACATTATGGCAAAAAAAAGTTTGATTCAGAGGGAGAAGAAGCGGCAGAAATTAGAACAGAAATATCATTTGATTCGTCAATCTTTAAAAAAAAAGATAAGAAGCAAAGTTTCTCCCTTGAGTTTGAGTGAAAAAACGAAAATGCGAGAAAAATTGCAATCCCTACCGCGTAATAGTGCACCTACACGCCTTCATCGACGTTGTTTTTTGACCGGAAGACCTAGAGCTAACTATCGACATTTTGGGCTATCCGGACACGTACTTCGAGAAATGGTTTATGAATGTTTGTTACCGGGTGCAACAAGATCCAGTTGGTAAGGATAAAATACCCTTTCGTATTTGTATGGATTTCTGGAATTGATAATCATAGAGGAGCCCTCTTTACCATTCTGTATAAATGGACTATTCTATTTGTATAGATATTGGTAGAGGGGCGTATCCAACCCTCTTTTATCCACTAGTTACCCCTCTTTAGTTTAAGAGTATAGAGCAGTTTGGTAGCTCATAAGGCTCATAACCTTGGGGTTGCGGGTTCGATTCCCACTACCGCCTCCATACTCCTTCTTTATGATATATGCATGATATAATATATACATCATGCATTTGTATCTGGATTTTTTGATTTCCTAAAAGAGTTTTGGTCTAACAGTTTTTTCTCGGAAGAAGCAAAAAAATAAAAGAAAGAATAAAATATGAAAGAAAAGCGTCCATTGTCTAATGGATAGGACAGAGGTCTTCTAAACCTTTGGTATAGGTTCAAATCCTATTGGACGCAATCTTATTTCTATCTATTCTTTAAATAACTATACTAAACTAAAAACAAAGAAAACTTTTTTGCATGATTCAAATGAAAAAGCTTTCTCAACGATTCCTATTCTACTAACAAGAGTAGACATGCAAAATTTATTTGTTACTGAAGAGAAAACCGTTCCAGCTGTTCCTGAATAGCTTCCTTCAAAAGGATTTCCGCTTGCTCGGTGAATGTCTTGCTAGAAGATATAATTTCTTGGAATTGAGGTTTAGTATCTTTTAGATGTTTACGTAACTCATCCAGAAATTTATTTACCTGTTCAATTTCTAACGAATCAAGATATCCTCTTGTTCCGGTATAAATAGTAGCTATCTGCTCTTCCACTGGGAGAGGATTTGCCTGGGATTGTTTAAGCAATTCCCTTAATCGTCGACCCCTTGCCAATTGATTCTGACTTGTTTTATCGAGAGCAGAGGCGAATTGTGCAAAGGCTTGTAACTCTGCGAATTGCGCTAGTTCCAATTTTGATTTGCCAGCTACTTGTTTCATGGCTTTAATTTGAGCCGCGGATCCTACTCTGGAAACAGAAATACCCACATTAATAGCGGGTCGAATTCCGGCATTGAATAGATCCGCAGATAAGAATATTTGTCCATCTGTAATGGAGATTACATTAGTAGGAATATAGGCGGAAACGTCTCCAGATTGAGTCTCAACTATTGGTAAAGCGGTCATACTTCCTTCGCCTAAAAGAGAATTTAATTTAGCGGCTCTTTCTAAAAGGCGTGAATGCAAATAAAAAACATCCCCTGGATAAGCCTCACGTCCGGGAGGTCTTCTTAATAGAAGGGACATTTGGCGATAAGCTTGTGCCTGTTTGGAGAGATCATCATAAATTATTAAAGTATGCCGTTCGCGGTACATAAAATACTCAGCCAGGGCTGCTCCCGTATAAGGAGCGAGGTATTGTAATGTAGCAGGTGAATCCGCCATTTCAGCTACTACAATAGTGTATTCCATGGCCCCCTCCTCATGGAAAGTAGTTACTACTTGAGCTACGGAGGATGCTCTTTGACCGATAGCTACATAAACACATATTACACCTTGCCCTTTTTGATTGAGAATTGTATCTGTGGCTACTGCTGTTTTGCCAGTCTGTCTGTCCCCAATAATTAACTCTCGCTGACCGCGCCCTATAGGGATCATCGAATCGATAGCAATAAGCCCTGTTTGAAGAGGTTCGTATACGGAACGCCTGGAAATTATACTTGGAGCAGGAGATTCAATTAAGCGAGATTCGGAAGCTATAATTTCGCCTTTCCCATCAATAGGTTTAGCCAGAGCATTTACAACACGACCCAAGTAAGCCTCACTCACGGGTATCTGAGCAATTCTTCCTGTTGCTTTTACAAAACTTCCCTCTTGTATCATCAACCCATCGCCCATTAATACAATCCCAACATTTTTGGATTCCAAATTCAGAGCAATACCCCTAGTACCTTCTGCAAATTCGACTAATTCACCTGACATTATTTCACCAAGACCTATAATACGAGCAATCCCATCCCCCACTTGAACTACGCGACCTATATTCTCAATCCCTACTTTCCTATTATATTGTTCAATACGTTCGCGGAGAATTTTATGAATTTCGTCGACTCGAAGGGTTGCCATTAGTGTTTCTTGACTCTTTTTTCGGAAGCAAGGGGAAAAATAATGCCTAAATTCTAAACGAAAGTAGAAGTTCAAGGCCTAATTAATTTAATTATTTCTTCCATTCCAGGGACCCGAGAATGCCAATATTAGCACGAATCGTACGGAAATGTAACTCGGTATTCAAACAACTATTCAGAGTTCCTAGAGCTCCTTGTACGGCCTGTTGGAAAACCCGCTGTCGGACCTGATTCATTGCCCTTTGTTTTTCAAAATAAAGGGTTTCGTTTTTAGACTTTTCCAATTGTTCCAAACTAATAGAAGTAGCATTAATCAAATTTGCTTTTTCTCGTTCTATCTCAGAGTATCCATTCATTCGATACTCATCCGCTTCTAGTTCGACTTTCTGTAATCGAATCCGAGCTTTTTCGAGTTGCTCAATGGTCCCTCTACGCAATTCTTCTGAATTTCGAATAGTACTCAAGATCCTCTGTTTTCGATTATCTAATAAATCTTTTAATGAAAGTAGATTATTTTGTAAGTTTACAACTTTTATGATCTCTTCCCGAACCAAACATGAATCTTTCGATTCATTTGGCTCTCACGCTCCTTTTTTTTTTTCTATAGCTATTTCCATATCTTTTTTTTAAGTAATGAGCCTATCCTCTATCTTCTTTTTTATGTTTATATTTCAATATACCGAAACCTATATAAGACTAGATAAATATTAAGAGGACTCTTCCGCCTAGATAAAAATATATCATGGTCAGCAAAGTTGTTTCTTTATTTTTATTTGCCCTCTAGTTAATAATTTCAATTTCATTAAGAAAAACTAACTAAATAAATGGAAAATGAAAATTAATAGAATTCTTTTTTATTTTTTTTTTCTTCAAATCCAAAAAATTTCTCTTTTTTATACATAGGTCGTCGATTCGGCATTGGTTAAAAAAGGGCAGGGTGCCCCCTTTTTTTTCTAGTAAATAGTTCAAACCATTTTATCGATATGAGTGTTCTATATCAGATAAATTTTACATTAGCTATTTCCCGTTTAAATTGGTACTAATACTAATATAGTTGTAGAAAGAGTACCTCTTTTTGCCTGGACTTCAAGCAGTTTAGCTTTAACCGTGTTAATGGTCTCACATTCTTGGTTTATAGAGAATCAAAGTTGATTTACCAATGAGTCGCGAAATGCTATGGTTCTTCCATATGATTTCTGAATTTATTCAGAAGTAATTCGTCGAGATCGTGCACCCTTTTCTTATTTATCCGAAAAATACTAAAAAATATTATAAAGTGCAGCCGGATAGATCCAATCTATTCTTGAAATAGACAACTCGCACACACTCCCTTTCCAAAAAAAATCAAAACACCAACCACTACAGTTAGATTTATTAGATTTGTTGCTAAAATATCGGTATTAAGCCCGAAACTGCCAGCGGATGGCCAGTGAGCTAAAAAAACGAAAGAATGGGTTACATTTTTCATATGCTCTCCTCTTATAGATAGGACGAACAAAGAACAAAGTTTTTCGATCACTTACTTCGCTCGCCCTTTTTTGATCGGTTTTTTTAATGCAAATAGATTCAATCTAGTAATTTCTTTTAGATTAAGTCTTACGTCTTGTTTGACCGGTGAAAGACTTCCTTTGTTGAAATGTTCTGTTCCCAAAATTCCTAAAATAAAAGGAAAAAACTTTCCACTTTCCTAAACTAAGGACGGGAAATAAGAAGGTGAGCATATCTTCTAAATTAATAATACTCAACTCAGCCCTTCCTAGAATGGGGTATTATCTGTCCCGATAAATAGATAATTCCAGGAGTAATAAATAGGAGTAAATTAAATAAAGTATTGATATAATTGGAATTGTGGAAGCAAATACCAATTTACTAAAAAAAGAAAAAAGTATCTAATCGAAATCGAAAGAATTTTTTTTTTAAGATTAAACAAAAGGGTTCGCAAATAAAAGCGCTAGTGCCACAACTAGTCCATAAATTGTTAAAGCTTCCATAAAAGCTAGACTAAGCAATAAAGTACCTCGTATTTTACCTTCTGCTTCTGGCTGTCTCGCAATACCTTCTACAGCTTGTCCTGCAGCAGTACCTTGACCAACTCCAGGTCCAATAGAAGCAAGCCCTACGGCCAATCCAGCAGCAATAACAGAAGCAGCAGCAATTAGTGGATTCATGGTGAGTAGTTCCTCGTGTCAAAAAAAAGAAATGGTTAAGGATACAATCAACCAATAAATTCTTACTTCTAAGCTCTATTGGGGAGAAGTAAAGTAACTAAAAAGTACAAATTGAAATCAAATTGAAATGATAATGTGAATTGTCCGAACTACATAGAAGGGAATTCCATATCCATATATCGGATTAGATAATGAATCTAACCTAGGAATATATAATATAATATCCTATATATATACATTTGTTTCTTCTATTTTGTTTGCATATTTTCTCATTTTCTATTGAATCGGATTCTAAAATCATTGCTTAAAGTGGAAACCTGCATAAAAGAGGACTCCACTTATAGACATTAAGGATATTATAGTATAGATCTAGCCTGACTCCACCCTCCTTAATGCATATATACTTTGAAAATTCCATAATATAGTCTATTCTATTCTCTCTCCTACAACTCTAGGCTATATATTCATACGCATTTCTAACTATTTTTTTGCAACCAAGCAGATTATCTGGAACCATGCATGAATTGAGCTAAGCTGCAAAAAAAAAAAATACTATTTCCAAAAAGAGTCAATTCAATGATGACCCTCCATGGATTCACCTATATAGGCTGCGGCTAATGTTGCAAAAATAAGAGCTTGAATACCGCTTGTAAATAATCCAAGAAACATGACCGGTATAGGGATTACTAAGGGGACTAAAGAAACAAGAACAACAACGACTAATTCATCCGCCAATATATTCCCGAAAAGTCGAAAGCTAAGCGATAATGGTTTTGTGAAATCTTCTAGGATGTTAATTGGTAAAAGGATTGGAGTTGGTTTAATATATTTCTCGAAATAGCTCAATCCTTTTTTGCTAAGACCAGCATAAAAATATGCCGCTGACGTGAGTAAAGCTAAAGCAACAGTAGTATTTATATCATTCGTGGGCGCTGCTAATTCCCCATGGGGTAACTCTATAATTTTCCAAGGTAAAAGAGCACCCGACCAATTCGAAACAAAAATAAAAAGGAACATAGTTCCAATAAAGGGAACCCAGGGACCATATTCTTCTCCAATCTGAGTTTTGCTCAAGTCTCGAATAAACTCAAGGACATATTCAAAAAAATTCTGACCGTCGGTCGGGATGGTTTGTGGATTCCGAACAGCTATGACAACTGAACCTAGCAAGATAGTAATTACGACCCAAGAAGTGATGAGTACTTGGGCATGAATTTGGAAACCTCCTATTTGCCAATAGAAGTGTTGGCCTACTTCTACACCCGATATATCGTATAACCCCTTGAGTGTTTTAATGGAACAAGGTATAATATTCATATTGTCCTCTGATAAAAATTGAACTTCAAAAAAGGAATTCTTTTGATTCAACCATCTCTTTCTCAACTCAGCAACTTGAAGTATTAATCTTATATTTAGGATACCAAGAAAGCACATCAGATCATAATATATATCAATACCCTCTAATATATATCAATATTCCCCTTCTTTTTTCTATGCAAAAAAAATTCTATGCAAAAAAAAAGATATAGTAAAGTAAGTGATTCCATAAATTTACGCAGTTGCCCAAGAATTCACTATATATTCTTAATCAACGATTTCTTATATAGAGAGAACGGCCCTCACAAATTGAAAATACTAATTTGTTAAGAATCAATCGAATTGAAGTCATAGTGTCATCGTTGGCTGGAATCGATATATTCGCGAGATCCGGGTCACAATTTGTATCGACTAAAGAAATAGTAGGAATCCCCAAAATGGCACATTCCCGAAGAGCTATATACTCTTTTTGCTGATCAAGGACGATCACAATGTCTGGCAATCTCGTCATATATTTGATCCCGCCGAGATACCTTTGCAAAGTAGATAATTTTCTCTTCAAGATTGCCACATCTCTTTTTGGGAGATGGTGGAATTTTCCCATTTTTTCTTCTGCTCTTAAGTCTCTAAATTGAGAAAGTCTAGTTTTCGTAATCGACCAATTCGTTAACATACCACTGAACCACTTTTTATTAACATAATGACAACGAGCCCTTATTGCAGCTGATGCTACTAAATCTGTTGCTCTTTTTTTGGTACCAACAATTAAGAAACTTTTTCCCTGACTTGCTGCATCAAAAACTAAATCACAAGCTTCTGATAAAAAACGAGCCGTTCTAGCGAGATTTATAATATGAGTACCTTTACGCTTTGCCGAAATGTAAGGGGCCATTTTAGGATTCCATTTCTTAATACCATGACCAAAATGAACTCCTGCTTCTATCATCTCTTTCAAATTAATGTTCCAATATCTTCTTGTCATTTTTTCCACACTTCCTTTTTTTTAATCCTACCATTCCATTACGGAATTTAGTTCTTTTTGAAGATTAAGAAAGATCCGAAATAGCTTGAAATAAATAATAATTGTTCCGAGAGAACCTTGTACTAAGATAAGAGTTGGCCATTGATACATGGTATAAACATAACCACCTTAATGAATTAACTGACTTGTTTTACTTATTAAAATAAAAATCTTAAAAATCTAAAATTTGACCTGTTAGTGTTCTAAGTTCAAAAGTCTAGTAAAGTAAAAAATATTTTTATGGGGGTTCTTATGTCTCATAAAAATTGTTTGTTACGTCAGAATCTGAAGAAACTAATTCTGTATGGAGAAACAAAAAATCTCTCATTTCCGACGCGAATAGATTTTTTTTTTTTATTTCGAAATAAAGGTTCTTGTCTTGTGGGGAACGATGCACAAATTTTTGGAATCCGGTACCAACAGGTATAATCCCCCCCAGAACTACGTTTTCTTTCAAGCCTTTCAACCAATCAATGCGACCTCGTAGGGCAGCTTTTGCTAAAACTCGAGCAGTTTCTTGAAAACTTGCTTCAGATATGAAACTTTGGGTATTCAGGGAAGCCCTTGTTATTCCCAATAAGATTGCCCGATAATAGATCGATTCATCCAAAGCTCGTCCTGCTCGTTCCGCTCGCAATAGTCCGATTAATTCCCCAGGCGAAAAAACATTAGACATTCCATCTTCGGAAACCCGCACTTTTGATGTTACTTGGCGTATAATAATCTCTATATGTCTATTATGGATCTGTACCCCTTGGGATCGATAAACCTTTTGGATTTTATTAACCAAAGAGATACGACTTTGGGCTATGGTTAGCTCAGCTCCAATCAAGAATCCCCAAGGGACCCCAAGAATTCTTGGTATACGCTCATTCCAATCCTCAATTCTCCTTTCGAGATTCGGGGATAATGAATCAATTGAACGCGCTTCAAAGATTTGTTCCACTTTTGGAAGACCTTGCGTTATGTCACTAGATCTCGATTTTTCATATATAAACGTAACTAACCTATCTCCCTTGTAAAGGATTTCTCCATAATGACCATTAACAGTTGCTCCTGTAGTGGCCAAATAAGGTTTAGCTGCTCTTATAACAAAGGAATTCATATTTACAATGAAAATTTGACCGGATTTTTTTATGTGCGATTTAAATAGACATACATTTTCACAAATAAATTGTCCAAGGTGAATTATTGCCAATGTCTCTTCCCAAGAATCATGATGGACAAAGTGACAATTCAAAAGGAATGGATCCAACATTATGTTACTATCGAAATTAGAAATCCTTTTATTTTCATCTATTAAAGAGTATTTAAGTTCTTGAAGTACTTGGAAGGTTTGTTTTAAATTGTCAACGAACAAATATTTTTTTAACAGGATTTTATTATGCGTTAGTAAATAGTAAGATGAAGAAAAATGCGATATACTAGCTACAATAGCGCCTAAGGGCCCAAAAATTTCTCGAATAGGAATTCTAGGATTCCATTCTTTTATCGCATTGGGATGTTTTGAATTCTTGAATAAACCAATTCGAGAACAGTTGGATGCCGACAAAATCATCAAAGAGTGGTATTCTTTATTTCGATTCAACAAAGTGCCAATAGCTTCTGGATGTTGGCTAAGTGATTCAATCTTCGCCTTGGAATAAAAAGAATTGATATTGGCGCGATCTAACCTATTATGGGGAATCGGTCCTGCACTTGTCCTACCATACCTTTTTCGTGTATACGAAATAGTGGACTTGACTAACTCAATTCTTAGGAAATCGCGAATAAGATCATTTGCTCTTACCTCAACAAGGGAAGCACCAGCCTTTTCTTTTTCTTCTTGTTCCCAATTCACTACTAAGCAAGTTCTAACAAATTGACTATTTGTGTGATAAATTCTTTGAGTTAACTTGCTATTTTCATGAGAAATAAAATTGACAAGTCGAATTTGGAGATTATTTTCTTCTTGCAAGAGATCCTGCGGGAAAAGTGTTGCTAAATTTCTTCCTTCGTCCATTTCATATGCCACTGTAGGGCGAACGGAAACAAAATACTTTTCCTTGCTCTTGAGAATTTTTTTCCGTTGAACATAGACCCAATTTTTCCTTTTTTTTGATTCCTTAGAATCTTTTTTTTGTCTTTCTGGCGGTATCAAACAGCCACCTAATATCTTATCCGCCTCTTCAGGAAAATGAATATCTCCGGAAAATATTTTGAGTTCCGTATGGCTTTTTTTTCTCTTCACTCGGACCAGTCCGCCTAGTCGACTTCTTGTATTTTTGTGAGTTGTGTATTCACTCCAATAATACTATTGTCAAGTATCTTTAGGGATGAAGATCTCGGCAAGATATGAAGTTCTTGAAGAATGAAAAAAAACCGATCTACTTCTTTTTGGTATTTTAGACTAAATTCTTTTGTTCCTCGATGCTCAATCAAACCCTCTTTTTTTAAGATGGAATCTTCCTCTGGGCTCTCGTATTCGTCCTCTGAATCTTCTTCTGAGTCTTCCTCTAAAGTACCATATTTTTCCTCTGCGCTTTCCCCGGGGCTGCCATATTCGTCTTCTGAGTCTTCCTCTAGAGTTCCATATTCGTCCTCTTGGGTCCTATATTTGCTCTCTGGGCTCCCATATTCCTCTTCTGAGTCTTTCTCTAAAGTCCTATATTCGTTCTCTGGGTTCCCATATTCGTTTTCTGGGCTCCCATATTCGTCTTCTAGGGTTTCATATTCGTATTCGTCTTCTAGGATTCCATATTTAGATTCTTCTAGGGTTTCATATTCATATTCGTCCTCTCGGGTCCTGTATTCGTCTTCTAGGGTCTCATATTCCTCTTCTGAGTCTTCCGCTCGAGTCCTATATTCTTCTTCTAGGGTCCTATATCTAAATTTAACAATTCCTGAACCCTTTTTATCTTTTCTGTATCGGGGATCGTCAAAATAAGCAAAAATAGTATTTCTACGTAAAACACCCATAAGGGGGATTTCAATCGAAATCCCAAACAGGATATTAGTTCTTTCTCTTGTTCTTGATGATATTGTAATGGAATGACGAACCTATTTCTTCGCTTTTTCGCCAACAAATCTGAATTATCTTGAAAAATAGAAGGATAGATAAAATTCCAATGGCCATTGGACATGATTCGATCCGACGTTGAATAATCAAGAATTTCCCTATCTTTTTTACCATAAGTATTCATTTGATCTTGATCCTTGTGGAGTGAAAAAGACGCTATACTGGATCTGCACATACTTACTGACAATATCCATAAATGGCTTGTTTTTGGTAATCGGCGAAGATTACCATATTGATATTCGGGCGCATGGTAAACATCAG